>NW_006773039.1:703355-754279 GCF_000442215.2 Lipotes vexillifer | reverse complement strand
TAGGAGTTGTTCCACATGTAGATGTATTTTTGATGTATTTGTGGGGAGAAAGGTGATCTCCACTTCTTACTCCTCCACCATGTTGAAGCTATCCCCCAGCATTTTCTCTTGAAAATTATTAAAAAGTCTCAGATATTTGATATCTTTTTAAGATGAATGATATTGTATGACATATATTTGGTTAGAAACTTGATTATATCATCTATTTTATATGCATACATACATACATTTATATGCATGGAAAGATAGATACGTATCTACTTTGCTTCTTAGCATTGAATATATGTAGTTTCACAAAGGATGACACTGAAACTCTTATTTATGTCTTTTTCATGCTCCCATAGCCTGGAAACTTATATTCTCCTGTCTCTGTGTGCAACAAAACTCGTTTTGGTTAGTTTTAATTTCTATATACCAAGGGAGCACAATGTGCTTAATTATAAAATGATAAAGTTTTTTGTATTTGTCTTTTTACGTTCTAAATTATTCTATTTTCTATAATCTTCTTTTCAGGGAATATTTTATTATTCTTTATATTCCCCAAACCTGGAACTGTTGGCAAAATAAACACTTGTTAAATGAATGTTAACTAACATGTAAGAGTAAGTTCTATTTGCTATGAAAGGAGACTGAACCTCATAGTTTAGAGGTCCTAAAAATATGAGATTTACCTTTTTTTGATTTCTAAAAGTAAGTACCACAGAGATACTCTTCATCTCAAATAAATTTAGGAAGCATTTCAAATAAATTAATTCATATCTCTATTCCACAAATACATTTATGGAGTACCTCCAAGGTTTTAAAACATGAAAAAATTATAGGAGACAAAGGGTCTAATTAGGTGGTTGGGAAGTATTAGCATATCATGGAATAACATATTATACAGAAGTTAAATTTAAATTGAGAAAAAGATAACTATGGGTGTCAGAAAAGACCTGAGGTGTGAAAGAGCCACTAGAGGAAGAAAGTTGAGTGGAGTTTAAAAAGGAAGAAAGAAGTGACAAGGATATTTCAAAAGCTGCACAGTGGAAAGGGAGAAAGTTTATTTGTAAAGATAACAATACTGGGTAATTGATGCATCACTAAGGACCATAGTCTATACAAAAATAATTTTGGATATCATGAGAAACATAGTATGTGGAGAGATTAAAAACTGATTCTTGGAAGTAACACTGAGGAATTTTGATATGATACCAGAGAAAGCTTTTATGTTTTGAAGGGTAAGTGATTTCACCAGAGTTAAACATGAAAAAATAAACACTGAGCATTAGAGAAACTATTAACTCTTAGCCAGCTTCAAACACTGCAATATTTACTCATATTAAAATTACTCTTTGTTTCTGAGAAAGATCCATTGCAAATAGAGATTTTTAAGATTTAATCCTGTGTACTGAAGCTTTGGTAAGAGAAAAACTCTATTTAATAGATTAAACAGGATCATTATTAGTCAATGTAGTTGCAACTGGGTGGAAAAGATGACCCACTTGTAGTGAGAGAAGCAAGAATTAAACTTGTAAACAATCTAGAGTTAAGCACCAAATGGACAGGAAAAAACAATAAATCTGTTTATCATTTCTCCAGCTGCAGAAATTTAGAATGAGTTCACAGCAAACGCTCTAGTTATATTGACAAAAGCAAAGTATGAGACAAGAAGATCAATTTGACATAAAATTTGCTGAAAGCACAGACTTGCTTCCACCTTGTGGTTCTGCAGTTCATTAAATTTAAACACTGAACAAATCTCAGATTTTAATATAAACATTACTTCTGCACATGGTCTTTTAACGTTATATCATACATTTAAAATGCTTTCAATTTGGCTGTAATTGGCTTACTTAAACATAGCTGAGCATATGAAGCTCTAAGTTTTTTCTCAATTAGCTGATGAAGCTTCTGTTCCCAATTCTCTGTATTATATAGCTGTTTTCCAATTTGACTTAAAACTTACATGTACAGGACATAATTAAATCATGAATAAGAGAAAATCTGTAATAATATGAATATAACCAGTTGCTTAGGTTTTCTTAAAATTTAGTATCAGGAATATTTAGAATTAGGGATGTTCACCCTGATGGCAAAATACCACCATCAGCCTGTAAAATATATTGTACAACAAACACAACTCTTTGGACTCCAAGTCAAGTAACTTTTACATGAGAATTTCTTATACAAGAAGATACTGAATACGTTCTCAACGATTTGATGAGATTTTAAAAAACAGGTAATTTGAACTCTCTTCCAAATTTCCCATTTTCCTAAAAATATGTATTAGTTCACTTTAAACTAAATCTTAAATAAGAAGTTGTTTGTGAAAATGAGAGCAGCTGCTGCCTTTTCAATGCTTACTACTAGCCAATCCAGTTATATATTAATAAGAACTTTGCTCTTCCTAAAATACATATTCCATATTATAAGATGAAACAATTATATTAAATGGTTAGTAAAATTTGAGAAACAAAAGTAATATATTTCAAAATACAACAATAATACTTGAAAATATTTGTTTTATATGAAGATAAATGAAAACCACATTTTTTCCTAATTATCAACTCTAAACTTTTTATACTATATATTCATTGATTTTTTCCACTTTTTAAAATTGTTTTGTTCATTAATATTAAGGTGAAAGCATAGACGATTTTATTTGCAAAAGAGTTTTGCAAAAAAGCACCTTTTGCCAGTTACGAAAAAGAAAAGACATTATTTACATTACAGATACTTAGAAAATAAAAGGCTCCAAGAATGTTCTGTGCTTATACTCTGATTTCTGAGTTTACTTCTTTCATATGTTAAAGTCAATACCAAGTATACTGATACAAATTTCAGTACTCCCTTCCCAGTTCATCTACTTCAACACTCAGAATGACTGCATTACCATTTTCCCCATCAGAGGGAACTATGCATTACTGAATCAAACCATTCCCTGATGAGGCTTTTTTTTTTTTTTTCTATTTGGCAATTTTACACTCAGTTGCAGAAAAAAAAGAACAATCTTAAAATGTTGCTTGAGAATAAGCTGAGGCATTTATTAATTCATTTTATTAAAATTATAATTCTGGAAATGAGTGTGCTGATATCCCATCTCTATCATCTGGATCACTGATATCTCAAATTCTTTGCTAAATGAGTAACTCTCCCACTTACACTAATTACCATAATTTTGCTCTTCAGCATATCAATTTATTAAATTTCTCCAATTCTAATATGCTTTGCATGCACAAATGTGAATGTGGGACACATGTTCACCAGCCTGTGACAAGTGTCCATCATTGTATAACAGCTTGCATTTTGAAGGTCAGGTTTGTATCCAAGGTGAACCACTGTTGATCTCTTTGACCTTGGCTCCTCATAGTGACAGGAGACCAAAAACTTAGATGTAAAAGTGGAGAATCTGTCAAAAGTGGTGCCCATTTTGTTTTTCATTCATATTGTGTTAGTAAAACATGGAGTGAGAAATGTTCACGCATCTGTGTTCATAATCCATTGGATTTCTAAATTATAAATCTCAGGTTAGAAAAGGCTAAAAAAATATTGTTTCATACTTGTACAACAGAGGTTATATGACTTGCTAACTGTTTCTCTAAATTATAATCCAATTAATCCAATTATGTTTAGTCTATTATGAAACAATCTCAAAATAATAAGCATAAGAAAATTACAGTATCATTCTTACCACGGAAAGTTTCCTTTTGTTGAAAATGTCATCAAAATGTTAAATATAAACTTGTAATGGAGATGACTTGATTTTATAGTGCACTGGTTTAAAAGGTTATGATGTATTCATACAACATAATGTGGTTTTTTTAAAGCATGAGGTAAATTATTTTGATATAGAAAATAATACCAGTAAGTGAAAATATTGACATAAGCATTAAAATATTGACATAAGCACTAAAATATTTTTAAAGAATGAATACAGGAAACTTAACAAGCTTATATATGAGGAGAGGATGTTGGAGGGAAGATTCTTTTCTTTTCATTCTAAGCATGTCTCCTCTGTTTTGAATTTTAAAAGATGCGTATATATTATTTTGTATTAAGAAAATCAAAAGATTACATCTGGGCATTGGGATACCAGAAATCTTTAGTTTTACCTTTTAAATTTTCTGAATTTAAATATCAATACATACCCCATAATATATAGTAAATTATAAATTCAAAAATGTAATCTCACACCTCTTTTTATCATGGAAAAACTAAAATTTTACACTTAACACTGCCACTAGCAATGTTATTTCAGTTTACTAAAGTCTTTGTGTTAATGAGGAAGCCTGTTTCTGGAAAAAAAAATATAATAATGAATCATTTACTGTAAAATCTTTTGTAGATATAGCAAACAAAACAATAATATCTTAGTGGATAGTAGGTTTTTTGCCCTCTTCATAGTTTCCTCTACATACAGGAAATGGAAGATCTTTTATATTAAAAATTGTTTTAGAAAATGACTAAAGCTATTATCATATAAAAATTTAAAAGGTTATTTAAATTAGGGTATTGATTTTACTAGTGACATTTATTTTTAAATATAATGTTGAAAGCAAAACTTTTCAAAATCTAAAATAAAATTTTTAATGGTAGAATTTCAGGTACTATGACATAATATGGTCAAAACCCTACATTCAAATTGATACTTTACTATTATTTTTTATAAAAGCTTATGTTAAATGCTCAAATTGGTGGAGCATATTGGTGTGTGAGGTAATATGTTTATAAACTGACTTTCCCTCACATTAATTTTTTACTAATTCAGGATAAATTGAGAGAATAAAAATAAAATACAATTTTATTTAATTCAATAATTTAATAACAGCAATAATAATAATGTCATCTAACACTAAGTACTTCAATATGCCAACATCTATTCTAAGCATATTGCGTTGATTAATCCATTCAACTTTCACAAACTCAAGGTGAGTCTAGGAGTTAGATAGCATTTTTTATCATTGACCCTCTTGAGATTAGTTTTCTTATATATTCTTATTTCTTATAGTAGATAAAGAAATTAAGTTCTAAGTAGTTAAAGTGATTTCTATGGTAACATAAGTTACAATCATAACAAATACAGGTAGTATGGTTCCAAAATCCATGTCCTTTAACCAAACTCTGCTCTGAAACGCAAAACAATATAAATCATGGTGCTTTTACAAAATAGAATATATAAAGAAGTATAACTTAAATGTAGTATATTTTCCTACCTTCCCATTTCTGTTCTATTGACATTTTATATATTCTTTATAGTAGCACTCCCTAAAATTATTTTTAATATAAAACATCTTATCACCTGTATTATAAGAAGAGCACAAATAATTGTTGTTTCTTTTTAAAATATCACTAGTACTCTACTACTACTCTACTACTCTAATATCCACTTTATTAGATTGGCATTTTAAAAGTTCACTTTAACTCCTGTTTCAGGAATTTTCTCATTGGTCAAAACGGGAAGAAAGACTACTATTAAGGCTGGTATGGTAATTAAAAAGAGGTGATAGTGACAGGAACTAAGTGCCAGTGACAGCACAAGTGATGTAACTATAAAGGATGGCATAGATGACTGGATTTTGGTGTCATTCATGGGGTCAGAGCACAACAGTGTAGACACAGGTGACAGAGCTATAAGTAGATGATAAATATTATTTTGTGTATTTGTGTGAAACATCCATGAACAGGTGACGATTCTGGAGATGATACAAGCTTGAAGGCTTAGGAGTGGGATTATGGAAAGACTTAGGACTCATAAAGAAATGGGTGGCAAGTAATGCTATTCAGGTGGATTCTATTTGGCAAGAAAATGGACTCAAGAAGAAAAAGATGGCTTAGGAAAGACATGAGTAACAACAATATTTAAAGACCATAATGTAGAATTCTGTACCCTGTGAAATTATCCTTCAAAAGTGAAGGAGAAGTAAATACTTTCTCAAACAAAAATTGAGGGAAGTTGACCTGCCTTGCAAGGGATGTTAAAAACATTATTCTTTAGGGCTTACCTGGTGACGCAGTGGTTGAGAGTCTGCCTGCCGATGCAGGAGACACAGGTTCGTGCCCCGATCTGAGAGGATACCACATGCCATGGAGTGGCTGGGCCTGTGAGCCATGGCCGCTGAGCCCACGCATAAAAAAAAAAAAAATATATATATATATATATATACACATATATATATTCTTTAAAGAGAAGGACTATATTAGAGGTTAAAAATTTGGATCTACATTAAAAAGGAAGAATACTGAAGAAGGAATATGTAAAAAATTTTAAAAACTTTAATTTTTCTTATTCTTAATTGATCTCACAGATAATAGCTTGTTCAATAATAGAAATAATGCATGTGATTATGTATGCTTATGTATATATTATATATATATATTTATGTATACTTATGAATAAGATAAATGAATAAGAGCAATGACACAAGGGAAAAAGGAAGGAATTAGGAAAATTTGTTATTATAAGTTGCTCACATTACCTTTGAGGGTACAGTGCTATTTTGAAGAGGCCATGGTTTAGTTATAAATGTATATTGCAAACTTAGGGCAACCACTAAGAAAAGTATATAAAGAAGTATAATTAGCATGCTAAGAAAGGAGAGAAAATGGAATCATATATAGTACTAATTTTAAAATAACAAAATATGGAAAAATAGTGGAAGACAAAAATAGAAACAAGTAACAAGTGTTAACAAAAAAAAAACCCTATAACAAATAGAGTAAATATTACTCCTACTATATCAATATTCTTTGAATGTCAGTTGTCTAAGTGCACCAATTTAAAGACTAAGATTGTCAGAGTACATCAAAAAATGACCCAACTATATGTTGTCTAAAAGAAACTCACTTTAAATATAACAACAGTAAAAGATTAAAGTAAAAGGATGGGGCTTCCCTGGTGGCGCAGTGCTTGAGAGTCCGCCTGCCGATGCAGGAGACGCGGGTTTGTGCCCCGTTTCGGGAGGATCCCACATGCCGCGGAGCGGCTGGGCCCGTGAGCCATGGCCGCTGGGCCTGCGCGTCCGGAGCCTGTGCTCCGCAAATGGGAGAGGCCATGACAGTGAGAGGCCCGCATAATGCAAGAAAAAAAAAAAAAAAAAAAAAAAAAAAAGGATGGAGAAAATATACTCTACTAATTTTTAAAAAAAAGCAGTAGAAGATATATAATTTTCAGAGGCAAAGAGGGGCATTACATAATGAAAAAGGAGTCAATTCTCCAAGAAATGGCAACTCTTAATGTGTATGTGCATAAGAACAGCAAAAAAGTATGTGAGGCGAAAACTGATAGAATTACAAGGAGAAATAGGTAAATCAACTCTAGTAGTTGGAGAATTTAAAAGCCCTCTCATAAATGGTCAGATCCTGCAGGGAGAAAATCAATAAGGATACTGCTGAACAGCACCACCATCGATCAACTAGATATAATGAATATCTATAGACTGCTTCCTCCAACAACAGTAGAATGCACATTCCTCAAGTCACATGCAGCATTAATCAACATAGACACACCTTAACACATTTGGATGAATAGAAGTAATACAATGGCTGCACCATAAAACACACCTTAACACATTTGAAAGAATAGAAATAATATATTGCCTGCTCTCAGACAACCATGGAATTAAAGTAGTAAGCAATAACAGAAAGATAACTGGAAAATCCCCAAATACATGGAGAGTAAACAACACACTTCTAAATAACATGTGTCAAAGAAGAAATCTCAAGAGAAATTTTAAAATATATTGAACTAAAAATAAATATACAATTTATCAAAATTTATAGAACTCAGCAAAAAACAGTACTTACAGGGAAATTTATAGCACTGAATGCATATATCAGAAAAGAAGAAAGATACAACATCAGTAATCAAACTTTCCACCTTAGAACTAGAAAGAGAAAAATAAATTAAATCCAGAGTAAGCACAAGAAAATTCATAATAGAAGTAGAACAGAAAGCAATAAAATTGAAAATGGTGAATCAAAAGAGAAATATCAATGAAGAAAATGCTTGTTCTTTAAAGAGATAAGTAAAATGAATAACCCTATAGACAGAATAACTAAAAAATAAAAGACTCAAATTATTGTACTAAAATGAGAAATGAAAAAGGGGAAATGATTATAGGTACCATTATGAATAAAGTGATAATCTATGAACAACTCTATGCTCACCAATTTGATAACCTAAATGAAATGGACCAAGTCCTTGAAAAACACAATCTGCTAAAACTCACAGAATAGGCAATCTGAACTGCAGTCTACTATCTACTGAAGAAACTGAATCAAAAACAACTTTCCAAAACAGAAAGCACCAGGCCCAGATGGGTTCACTGGTGAATTCTAACAAAATTTTAAGGAAGAAATTATACAAATTCTCTACAATCTCTTTCAGAAGATAGAAGCAGGTAGAATACTTCCTATTTCATTCAGTGAGGCCAGGATTATTCTAATACAAAAAAACCCCCACACACACACACAAATATTACAGAAAAGGTAACTATAGACCATTCTCTCTCATGAACATAGATGGCAACAAAATATTAGCAGATCAAATCTAAGAAAAGATAAAAAGTATTATACACCAAAACCAACTGGGATTTATCCCAGATATGCAAGGTTGGTTCAACATTTGAAAATAAATTAATGTAATCCATCACACAACAGAATAATCACATGATTAAATTAGTAAACGTAGAAAAAGCATTTAACAAAAATCAAATAATAAAATTTATAATAAAAACTATCAGAGAAATAAAAATAGCATGGAACATTCACAACTTGATAAAGACTGTCCTCAAAAAACCTACATCTAACATTACTTAATGGTGAGGAACCCAAAGCTTATCCACCAAGATCAGTTACAAGACAAGGATCCCTTCTCTCATCACTCCTTTTCAACATCATACTGGAAGTCCTTTACAGTACAATATGGCAAGAAAAGAAGAACAAAAAGGTACATAGATTGAGAAGGAAGACATAAAACTGTCTTGTTTGTAGGTGATTTGATTGTCTATATAAAAAGCATGAAAGATTTGACAAAGAAACTCTCAGAATTAATGAATGACTATAACAAGGTTGCAAAGTAGAAGCTTAATATACAAAAGTCAACTGCTTTCCTATAAACCAACAGTGAACAAGTAGAATTTGAAACTGCAAACAAACAAATCTTTTTACATCAACAACCCAAAATAACATACTTAGGGATAAAACTAACAAAATATGTACAAGTTCTATATGAAGGAAACTGTAGAACTGTGATGAATGAAATCAGAGAACAAACTGATGGAGAGATATTCTATGTTTATAAATATGAAGACCCAGTATTGTCAATTCTTTCCAAACTGATGTATAGATCATTGCAATCCCAATCAAAATTACTGTGTGTTACTACATGGACATCAACAAACTGTTTCTAAAGTTTATATGGAGAGGCAAAAGACCTAGAATAGCTAACACAATATTGAAGGAATAGAACAAAATTGGAAGAATAACACTACTCAATGTTAAGACTTAGTAAAAAGTTAATCAAGACTGTACAGTACTGACAAATGGATAGACAAATAGATCAATAAATAGAATAGATAGACCCCAAATAGACTCACATAAATATAGTCAGGTGATCTTTGACAAGATCACCTGACTAAAGGCAATCACCTGAGTAAAGGCAATCCATAGCAGAAAAGATAGCCTCTTCAACAAATGGAACAACTGAATATCCACATGTGAAAAGAAGAAGAATTTAAACACAGACCTTCCACCTTTCAAAAATTAACCCATAATAGAACACAAACTTAAATTTAAAACGTGAAACTATAGACTTCTAGATAACATAAGAGAAAATTAAATGACTGAGTACGAGGACAGTGTTTTAGATATACCACCAAAGACATAATCCATGGAGGAAATACTGATAAGCTTGACTTCATTATAATTAAAGGCTTCTTCTCTGCAAAAGACAAAAGAATGAGAAGACAAGACACAGAATGGGAGAAAATATTTGCAAAGACATATCTGATAAAGGACTATTATCCAAAATATAAAAAGAACTCTTAAAACTCTCAGTAATAAGAAAGTGACCTGATTAAAAAATGGGCCAAAGACCTAACAAACTACTCACCCAAGAATATATGCACTTGTCAAATAAAATAAGAAAAGATGCTGCACCTATGGCATCTGGAAATATAAATTAAGACAACGAGACACCATTATATAACAATTAGAATGGCCAAAATCTGGAACAATGGCAACACCAAAGGCTGGTGAGGATGTGAAATAATTGGAACATTCATTCATGGCTGATGGGAATGCAAAATGGTACAGCCACTTTGCTAGACAGTTTGGTGGTTTCCTACAAAACCACAAAAAAGGTGTAAGTAAACATATACTTACCATATGATATAGCAGTGTTTCCCTTTGGTATTTACACAAAGGAGTTATGTCCATGCCTGCACAAGGATGTTTATAAACAGCTTTTTTGATAATTGCCAAAACTGTGAAGCAGCCAAGATGTGCTTCTCTAGGTGTATGGATAAACTGTGGTATATCTATACAATGGAATCTTATTCAGTGCTAAAAAGTAAGGGGCTATCGAGCCGTGAAAAGACATGGAGGAACCGTAAATGCTTATTAATAAGTGAAAGAAACAAATCTTAAGAGGTTACATATTATATGATTTCAACTACATAACATTCTGGAAAAGGAAAAACTATGAAATGACCAGTGGTTACCAGGGATGGGGGAAGAGGAATAAATGATTTGGCAAAGCAGAGAAGATTAGAGTAGTAAAAATCCTCTATATGATATATAATGATAGATATATGCCATTGTACTTTTGTCCAAACTCATTGAGTGTACCGCAACAGTACACTTTTAGGTAAACTACGGACTTAGGGTGATTGTGACGTGTTAATATCAGTTCATCGTTGGTGAAAAACGTGTCATTCTGGTGAGTGATTTTGATAACTGGAGTGTCTCTGCCAATGAGGAGGTAGAGAGTATATGGGAAATCTCTGTATGTTCCCTTTGTTTTATGGTAAACCTAAAACTGTTCTATAAAATAAAGTTTAGAAAAAGCTGGTTAATATATTAGATAATTGTGCTTGATGAGAGTGTTAAAAAAAGAAATAACAGATCCAAATTGGCCACCACAGCAGCAAACACAAACTTAATTGCGGTTTTCAGCCCTCTTAGGAACGTGATCTTTGTTTTTTAATAAGTAACATTTATTGGAGTATAGTTGATTTACAATGTTGTGTTAGTTTCTGCTCTACAGCACAATGAATCAGTTATACATATACATATATCCACTCTTTTTTAGATTCTATTCCCATATAGGCCACTACAGAGTATTGAGTTCCCTGTGCTATACAGTAAGTTCTTATTAGTTACCTATTATATATATAGTAGTGTGTATATGTCAGTCCCAATCTCCCAATTTATCCCACCCCCCACTTCCCCCCTTGCTAACCATAAGTTTGTTTTGTACATCTGTGACTCTATTTCTGTTTTGTAAATAGGTTCATTTGTACCTGTTTTTTAGATTCCACATATAAGGGATGTATTATTTGTCTCTCTCTGATTCACTTCACTCATCAGGAATGTGATCTTTAAACAAGCTGAAATTTCCTGAGTTGGACTAATAAGGTAATCTGCCTGATAAAATCCATGCCAGTTCCTTTCTCCCTCAGAAGTTGTCCTGACACAAAATAACCCTTTATTTTCTTTTGCTAATACCTTCTTGCCCCACCTCCTTGCTATAAAAATACTTTATTTAGTAAAGCCTCTCAGAGCACCCTTCTAGTTGCTAGATGGGATACTGCTGGATTCATGAACTGCCTAATAAAGCAAATTAGCTCTTCAAATTTACTCACTTGAATTTTGCTTTTTGAACATGAGCTACATCTAAAACATAAGAGATAAAACTGTAAGAGATATAAGCTCTAAATTATATATATATAAGAAATACACCTAAACATAAAAAACCTAAAACAATTAAAAGATAAATGGTGTATAAAGACATACCATCCCCAAAAGCAACTAATACAAATTAGATATAATTATATTACTATCAGTCAAATATGTTTTAAGGCAAAAACAAAAAGAAAACTTTGAAAAAGATGATTACCATGTAATAAAAATTTTCTGTGAAATCAAAAGATTTGACCATTTCGGAGACCTTCAAGATGGCGGAAGAGTAAGACATGCAGATCACCTTCCTCCCCACAAATACATAAGAAATACATCTACAGGTGGAACAACTCCTACAGAACACCTATTAAACACTGGCAGAAGACCTCAGACTTCCCAAAAGGCAAGAAACTCCCCACGTACCTGGGTAGGGCAAAAGAAAAAAGGAAAAACAGAGACAAAAGAATAGGGATGGGACTTGCACCACTGGGAGGGAGCTGTGAAGGAGGCAAAGTTTCCACGCACTAGGAAGCCCCTTCACTGGCAGAGACGGGGAAGCTTCGGAGCCATGGAGGAGAATGCAGCAAGAGGGGTGCAAAGGGCAAAGCACTCACACATCGAGCCAGGTGGAGCCTAGGAGCTGAGACTTGGGCTCCAGAGGTCAGATCCCAGGGAGAGGACTGGGGTTGGCTGTGTGAACACAGCCTGAAGAGGGCTAGTGAGCCACAGCTAGCCAGGAGCGAGTTCTGGAAAAAGTCTGGACCTGTCTAAGAGAAAAGAGACCATTGTTTCGGGGTGCACGAGGAGAGGGGATTCAGAGCACCACCTAAACAAGCTCCAGAGATGGGCGCGAGCTGCAGGTATCAGTGCAGACACCAGAGACGGGCATGAAATGCTAAGGCTGCTGCTGCAGCCATCAAGAAGCCTGTCTGCAAGCATAGGTCACTATCCATACCTCCCCTCAGGGGAGCCTGTGCAGCCCGCCACTGCCAGGGTCCCGTGATCCAGGGACAACTTCCCTGGGAGAACACATGGCACACCTCAGACTGTTGCAACGTCATGCCAGCCTCTCACACTGCAGTCTCACCCCACATTCCGTACCCCTCCCTCCCCCCGCCTGAGTGAGCCAGAGCCCCCTAATCAGCTGCTCCTTTAATCCGTCCTGTCTGAGCAAAGAACGGAAACCCTCAGGCGACCTACAGGCAGAGGTGGGGCCAAATCCAAAGCTGAACCTCAGGAGCTGTGCGAACAAAGAAGAGAAAGGGAAATCTCTCCCAGAAGCCTTAGGAGCAGTGGATTAAATCTCCACAATCAACTTGATGTACCCCGCATCTGTGGAATACCTGAATAGACAATGACTCATCACAAAATTCAGATGGTGGACTTTGGAAGCAACAATATATATATTTTATTCCTTTTTCAGTTTTTGTGAGTGTGTATGTCTATGTTTCTGTGTGAGATTTTGTCTGTATAGCTTTGCTTTTACCATTTGTCCTAGGGTTCTTTCTGTCTGTTTTTTCTTATTATTATTATTTTTTTTACTATAGTTTTTAGTGCTTGATATCACTGCTGGATTTGTTTTTTGATTTGGTTGCTCTCTTTTATTACCTTTTAATTTTTAACACTTATTTTTTATTTTAATCACTTTATTTTAGTTTATATTATTTTTTCTTTCTTTCTCTCTTTTTTTCTCCCTTTTCTGCTGAGCCATGTGGCTGACAGGACACTGATGCTCTGGACAGGTATCAGGCCTGTGCCTCTGAGGTAGAAGAGCTGAATTCAGGACACTGGTCCACCAGAGACCTCCCAGCTCCATGTAATATCAAATGCCAAAGGCTTTCCCAGAGATCTCCATCTCAACACTAAGACCCAGCTCCATTCAATGACCAGCAAACTACAGTGCTGGACAGCCAGTGACAAACAACTAGGAAGATAGGAACACAACCACACCCACTAACAGAGAGACTGCCTAAAATCATAATAAGGTCACAGACACCCCAAAACACACCACTGGACATGGTCCTGCCCACCAAACAGACAAGATACAGCCTCACCCACCAGACCACAGGTACTAGTCCCCTCCAACAGGAAGTCTACAAAACTCACTGAACCAACCTTAGCCACTGGAAGCAGACACCAAAGTGACAAACCTGCAGCCTGCAGAAAGGAGACCCAAAACACAGTAAGTTAAGCAAAATGAGAAGACAGAGAAACACACAGCAGATGAAGGAGCAAGGTAAAAACTCACCAGACCAAACAAAGGAAGGGGAAATAGGCAGTCTACCTAAAAAAGAATTCAGAGTAATGAGAGTAAAGATGATCCAAAATCTTGGAAATAGAATGGAGAAAATACAAGAAACGCATAATAAGGACCTAGAAGAACTAAAGAGCAAACAAACAGTGATGAACAACACAATAAATGAAATTAAAAATTCTGTAGAAGGAATCAATAGCAGACTAACTGAGGCAGAAGAATGGATAAGTGACCTGCAAGATAAAATAGAGGAAATAACTACTGCAGAGCAGAATAAAGAAAAAAGAATGAAAAGAATTAAGGACAGTCTCAGATTCTGGGACAAAAATAAAGGCACCATATTCAAATTATACAGGGTCCAAGAAGAAGAAGAGAAAAATAAGGGACTGAGAAAATATTTGAAGAGATAACAGTTGAAAACTTCCCTAATATGGAAAAGGAAATAGTTAATGATGGCCAGGAAGGGCAGAGATTCCCATACAGGATAAATCCAAGGAGAAACACGCCAAGACACATATTAATTAAACTATCAAAATTAAATACAAAGAAAAAATATTAAAAGCAGCAAGGGAAAAGCAACAAATAATATACAAGGGAATCCCTATAAGGTTAACAGCTCATCTTTCACCAGAAACTCTGCAAGCCAGAAGGGAGTGGCAGGACATATTTAAAGGGATGAAAGGGAAAAACCTACAACCAAGATGACCCTACACAGCAAGGATTTCATTCAGATCCGACAGAGAAATTAAAACCTTTACAGACAAGCAAAAGCTAAGAGAATTCAGCACCAAACCAGCTTTACAACAAACGCTAAAGGAAATTCTCTAGACGGGAAACACAAGAGAAGTAAAGACAATAACAAACCCAAAACAATTAAGAAATTGGCAATAGGAATGTACATATGAAAAATGACCTTAAATGTAAATGGATTAAATGCTCCCACCAGAAGACACTGATTGACTGAATGGATACCAAAACAAGACCCGTATATATGCTGTCTACAAGAGACCCACTTCAGAACTAGGGACACATACAGACTTAAAATGAGGGGATGGAAAAAGATATTCCATGCAAATGGAAACCAAAAGAAAGCTGCAGTAGCAATTCTCATATCAGATAAAATAGACTTTAAAATAAAGACTACTACAAGAGACAAAGAAGGACACTACATAATGGTCAAGGGATGAATCCAAGAAGAAGATATAACAATTGTAAATATTTATGCAGTCAAGATGGGAGCGCTTCAATACATAGGGCAAATGCTAATAGCCATAAAAGGAGAAATTGACAGTAACAAAATCATAGTAGGGGACTTTCACACCCCACTTTCACAAATGGACAGATCATTCAAAATGAAAATAAATAAGGAAACACAAGCTTTAAATGATACATTAAACAAGATGAACTTACTTGATATTTATAGGACATTCTATCCAAAAATAACAGAATACACTTTCTTCTCAAGTGCTAATGGAATAGTCTCAGGATAGATCATATCTTCGGTCACAAATCAAGCCTTGATAAATTTAAGAAAATTGAAATCATACCAAGTATCTTTTCCGACCACAACGTTATGAGACTACATATCAATTACAGGAAAAAATCTGTCAAAAATATGAACACATGGAGGCTAAACGATATGCTACTAAATAACCAAGAGATCACTGAAGAAATCAAAGAGGGAATCAAAAAATACCTAGAAACAAATGACAATGAAAACACAATGACCCAAAACCTATGGGATGCAGCAAAAGCAGTTTTCAGAGGGAAGTGTATATCAATACAATCCTACCTCAAGAAACAAGAGACATCTTAAATAAACAACCTAACCTTACACCTCAAGCAATTAGAAAAACAAGAACAAAATCACCCCAAAGTTAGCAGAAGGAAAGAAATCATAAAGGTCAGATCAGAAATAAATGAAAAAGAAGTGAAGGAAACAATAGCAAAGATCAATAAAACTAAAACCTGGCTCTTTGAGAAGATAAACAAAATTGATAAAACATTCACCAGACTCATCAAGAAAAACAGGGAGAGGACTCAAATCAATAGAACTAGAAATGAAAAAGGAGTAGTAACAAGTGACACTGCAGAAATGCAAAGGATCATGAGAGATTACTACAAGAAACTATATGCCAATAAAATGGACAACCTAGAAGAAATGGACAAATTCTTAGAAAAGCAGAACCTTCCGCGACTGAAGCAGGAAAAAATAGAAAATATAAACAGGCCAATCACAGGCACTGAAATTGAAACTGTGATTAAAAATCTTCCAACAAACAAAAGCCCAGGACCAGGTGGCTTCACAGGCAAATTCTATTCAAACATTTAGAGAACAGCTATCACCCCTCCTTCTCAAACTCTACTAAAATATAGCAGAGGGAGGAACACTCCCAAACTCATTCTACAAGGCCACCATCACCCTGATACCAAATACAGAAAAAGATATCACATAGAAAGAAAACTACAGGCCCAAATCACTGATGAACACAGAAGCAAAAATCCTCAACAAAATACTAGCAAACAGAATCCAACAGCACATTAATAGGATCATACACCATGATCAAGTGGCGTTTATCCCAGGAATGCAAGTATTCTTCAATATCCATAAATCAATCAGTGTGATACACCATATTAATAAAGTGAAGGAGCAAAACCATATGATTATTTGAATAAATGCAGAAAAACTTTCAACACCCATTTTTGAAAAAAACCCTACAGAAAGTAGGCATAGAGGGAACTTACCTCAACATAACAGAGGCCATATACGACAACCCCACAGCCAACATCGTTCTAAATGGTGAAAAACAAACCATTTCCTCTAAGATCAGGAAGAAGACAAGGTTGCCCACTCTCACCACTATTACTTAACACAGTTTTGGAAGTTTTACCCACAGCAATCAGAAAAGAAAAATAATAAAAGGAATCCAAATCAGAAAAGAAGTAAAGCTGTCAGTGTTTGCAGAGGACATGATACTATACAAAGAGAATCCTAAAGTTGCTACCAAGAATCTACTAGAGCTAATCAATGAATTTGGTAGAGTAGCAGGATACAAAATTAATGCACAGAAATCTCTTGCATTCCTATACACTAGTGATGAAAAATCTGAAAGAGAAATTAAGGAAACACTCCCATTTACCACTACAACAAATAGAATAAAATACCTAGGAATAAACCTACATAAAGAGACAAATGACCTGTATGCAGAAAACTATAAGACACTGAAGGAAATTAAAAATGATACAAACAGATGGAAAGATATACCATGTTCTTGGATTGGAAAAATCAACACTGTGAAAATGACTATACTACCCAAAGCAATCTACAGATTCATTTCAATCCCTATTTAACTACCAATGGCATTTTTGACAGGACTAGAACAAAAAGATTTCACAATTTGTATGGAAACACAAAAGGCCCTGAATAGCCAAAGCAATCTTGAGAAAGAAAAATGGAGCTAGAGGAATCAGGCTCCCTGTCTTCAGACTATACTACAAAGCTACAGTAATCAAGACAGTATGGTACTATCACAAAAATAGAAATACAGATCAATGGAACAGGATAGAAAGCCCAGAGGTAAACCCATGCACATACAGTCACCTTATTTTTGACAAAGCAAGAATATACAATGGAGAAAAGACAGCCTCTTTAATAAGTGGTGTTGGAAATACTGGACAGCTACATGTAAAAGAATGAAATTAAAACACTCCCTAACACCATACACAAAAATAAACTCAAAATCGATTAAAGACATAAATGTAATGCCAGACACTATAAAACTCTTAGAGGAAAACATAGACAGAACACTCTATGACATAAATCACAGCAAGATCCTTTTTGACCTACCTCCTAGAGAAATGGAAATAAAAACAAACTTGAACAAATGGTACCTAATGAAACTTAAAAGCTTTTGCACAACCAAGGAAACCATAAATAAGATGAAAAGACAACCCTCAGAATGGGAGAAAATATTTGCAAATGAAGCAACTGACAAAGGATTTATCTTCAATATTTACAAGCAGTTCATGCAGTTCAAGAGCAAAAAAGCAAACAACCCGAACCAAAATTTCTCCAAAGAAAATATACAGATTGCCAACAAACACATGAAAGGATGCTCAACATCACTAATCATTAGAGAAATGTAAATCAAAACTACAGTGAGGTATCACCTCACACCAGTCAGAATGGCCATCATCAAAAAAATCTACAAACAGGGCTTCCCTGGTGGCCCAGTGGTTGAGAGTCCGCCTGCCAATGCAGGGGAAACGGGTTCGTGCCCCAGTCCGGGAAGATCCCACATGCCGCAGAGCGGCTGGGCCCGTAAGCCATGGCCGCTGAGCCTGCGTGTCCGGAGCCTGTGCTCCGCAACAGGAGAGGCCACAACAGTGAGAGGCCTGCATACAGCAAAAAGAAAAAAAAAAAATCTTCCAAAAAAAAATGCTGGAAAGGGTGTGGAGCAAAGGGAATCTTCCTGCACTTTTGGTGGGAATGTAAATTGACACAGCCATTATGGAGAACAGTACAGAAGTTCCTTAAAAAACTAAAAACAGAACTACCATATGACCCAGTAATTGCACTACTGGGTATATACTCTGAGAAAACCATAATTCAAAAGGAGTCATGTACCACAATGTTCACTGCAGCACTATTTACAATAGCCAGGACATGGAAGCAACCTAAGTGTCCATCGACAATGAATGGATAAAGAAGATGTGGCACATATATACAATGGAATATTAGCCATAAAAAGAAACGAAATTGAGTTCTTTGTATTGAGGTGGATGGACCTAGTCTGTCCTACAAAATGAAGTAAGTCAGAAAGAGAAGGACAAATACCATATGCTAAACACATATATATGGAATCTAAAAAAGAAAAAAAAATTGGTTATGAAGAACCTAGGGGCAGGACAGGAATAAAGATGCAGATGTAGAAAATGGACTTGTGGTCATGGGGATTGGGAAGGGTAAGCTGGGACGAAGTGAGAGAGTGGCATGGACATATACACACTACCAAATGTAAAAGAGCTAGCTAGTGGGAAGCAGCCACATAGCATAGGGAGATCAGCTCGGTGCTCTGTGACCACCTGGATTGGTGGGATAGGGAGTGTGGGAGGGTATCACAAGAGGGAGGAGATATGGGGATATACGTGTATGTATGGCTGATTCAATTTTTTATAAAGCAGAAACTAACACACCATTGTGAAGCCATTATACTCCAATAAAGATGTTAAAAAATTTTTGACCATTTCAAAATAGTATGTCATTGGAACCTGAAATACAATGAAAAATTTATAGAAATATAAAGAGAAACTGACAAATTATCAGCATTAATATATTAAGCCAGAAAATAAGAAAATGAAGAAAATGTACAGTAAGTTAGCAATAATTAAACTTTTCATGTAGAAATCATAAAAGAATGAAAATATTCCAACGACTATACAAATAAATGGAATATAAAAATAATGTTTTTGGATTAAAAAGTCAACACCATAAAATATTATGTTAGTAAAATATCTATAGATTCAATTAAATTTCAATATAAGTTTCAACTTTTTCTTAGTCTTACAGAATATGCGGAGAGTAAATCTACCTGTCCAGATGTAATGACATATTCAAAGCTATGGCAATTAATATGCTATGATATATATCTAAGATACATAGATCAAAATAGGCAAAACAGAAGCATGTGCATTTATGTAGTTCAAGTAGATAAAAAGTTGAAAGATGAAATTAGTCCATTAATTGTTGGAAGAGAATATAAGGGATTATATTTGAGACTGAAGAAAAGATATTAGATTTATGTATGTTCATTTAAAATTTTAAAAAGAGGGAAAAAACATAAGCTACATATTGGGATGATTTTCCTACACATTTAACTAGCAAAAAATTAGTGTCCAGAAAATACAGAGAACTCCAACAAAACATTAAGATGACAAATATTACATTAGAAAAAAAAAGGCTAAATTCATGAAAGGCTTTGGAAACAGGAGTATTCAAAAAGAAAATTTTACCAAAGTTATTAGCAAGTCAGGAAAATGCAAACTAAAAACACCAGGTTAAATATTTAATTTCTTATAGGTATGCAAATTTCAATATATATTAACAGTTGGCAAGATTGGAGGGTAATCAGAGTTCATCCAGTGATAATTTTAGGGCCAACTGCTCTGGAAAACTGCTTGGGATAGGATAATACTTTATCCTATTCATATCCTAAGCCTTCCTTATTTCTAATGGGATTTTTTGTAATAACAAGAAACTGAAAAAACCTAATAGTTATTAAGGGTAGAAAAGAGGCATACTTGTTAGATACATTCAAAGCTATCAAAAGCAAAATAAAATGTGCATCAGTATGAATGCATCTAAAAATATAAGAAAAAGGAACTCAAAGTATAAAATAGTATCCTTTGTATGTGAACTTCATAATATTGTAAATATTAAATAACAGCCTTTTTAGGAATGCAAACATGATGGTAAAAACTACAAACTCCTTAATTTTATGTAAAACAATACAAATAAAAATCCTGACCATATCGAAAAATAAATCTTGAAATAACCTATCTCAGTAAAATATGAAATTGACACAACAGGATTAGAATTTTCAGTGTGGCAGTTATGGATTGCACTTTATTTCCTTCAAAATTTTCTTGGGGGCTCCCCTGGTGGCACAGTGGTTGAGAGTCTGCCTGCCGATGCAGGGGACACGGGTTCGTGCCCCGGTCCGGGAAGATCCCACATGCCGCGGAGCGGCTGGGCCCGTGAGCCATGGCCGCTGAGCCTGCGCGTCCAGAGCCTGTGCTCCGCAACGGGAGGGGCCACAACAGTGAGAGGCCCGCGTACCGCAAAAAAAAAAAAAAGAAAAAGAAAAATAACTTATTGGGAGCTTATAGATGCTTTCTATGCATCAGTGTCAGTAATTGCCTAATTGGAGCCACAATCAAATTTATTTTACACTGGGAAAGTAAATACTATGAGACAATGGAGTAGTATTTCACTAATACATATGTACAAGAAAGTTCACGGAATCATGCTTCATAATTACCAAAATCTGGAAACTACGGATATGCTCTTCAACAACAGAATGGCTAGGTTGTGGCATATTCACAGTGGAATAATCTACAGGAATAACAATCTTTAAATCTACATAAAAATGTGCATTGTTTTCATCTGCTCAGGCTGCCATTAAAAAACAAACAAACAAAACACCTCAGACAGTGTCATTTCTTAAACAACAAAAATTACTTATAATTCTGGTGCCTGGCAAGTCCATGACCAAAGTTCTTGGCAGGGTTCAGTTTCTAGTCGGAGAGCGCAACTTCACTTACAGAGGGCTGCCTTCTTGCTGTGTCCTTAGGTCTCAGAGACAGAGCAAGCACAATGGTTTCTCTTTTTATAAGAACAGTAATCCTATCAGATAAGAGCCCCACCTTTACGATCTGATTAATCTTATCTCCTAAAGGACCTAATTCCAAATACAGTCACATAGTGATTTAAGGTTTCAACATATGACTTTGGGGATATACACACAGTCCATAACATGGATGCATCTCACAAAGTTCATGTGTATTAACAGAAGCCAAAATAAGAGTATACACTGTACGATTCCAATGATTAAAAATACTAAATATGGCAAGAGAAATCTATGCTATTACAAGTTAAGGTAGTGGTTGCCCTTGAGGAAGGGCTGGTCTTAACTAGAAGGAACTTGAGTTAACGTCTCTATAGCTGATAATATCTGATGCCTTAACCTGGGTGCTGGTTGCAGGAGTGTTTGGTTAGTGACAATTCATCAAGTTTACAGTTATGATATATGCAGTTTCTTTATGTATTTACTTCAATAAATGATTATAAACTTATTTCAGCTGTTTGGTGGAATAAATATATATACACATCAACTCTATTTTTAAACATGGCACATTGAAGACTGCTATTAAATAAACAATAGCTTTAAAATCTGAAAAATAGAGAAATTGAAAATAGATGAAAATCAGTTAAGTAGCTAGATACAAAACAAGGCTAATATAGCAAATTTAATGTCAGACAAAATAGAATAAAATGTAAGTGTAAGTAACCATAAAAATAACCATAAAAACAGTAGGAATAAAGCAATATACAGAGGACTCTACTTTCTACAGCTATTATGATTGGACAGCTAGGAAGAACTATTAATTTTTATAATCTCATTATAGAACCAACAAAATTATCTTAAAACAGTCAAACCCACTGTAAATGAACAAGAATGTAACCAAGTTATTTAACTAAATTAAATTACAAATTGTACCTATAACTCTTGGCTTGTTGAAGACTGAAAAATAATTATGCAAGTAACCTTCCTATCACCATTAATAAGATTATGCTTGCATTATATACTGTATGTTGAGTTTATGCTGCAGAAGCAAAATGTTGAAAAAGTAATACCAAAAACATTTTTTAAAATGGGGAAAACTATTATGCTCAATAACAAAACAAGGGGGAAAAATATATATGTATATTTTAGAAGAGTCTTTGGAAAAACTCTGAAAAAGGAAATGAGAAAGAGAACTACTGTATCAGAGACTAAGAATGGATAATTGTCTTGAGAAGGAGACATATTCTCCTACGAATACCTAAGTTTTTACTTATGAAGAATAAGAACTTTTGGGTTTTGCTGTTTCAAAATCAGTTAAAAATTTTTTTCAGATAATTTCATAGGTCACAAAGAGTGACAGATGTAAAACTTAGTAGTGTTTAAATTTATAACATTTGATGGAAAAGTCTCATCAATTAATTTATCAAGCTTTTGTCAAAAATAAATTGAATCAAAAATACATAAATTTTATATTTGTGTTGACTAGATAAAATTATTTCTCTAGTATGATTTCAATTAATAAAATTATTACTCGTGTATGATTTAACAAAGTTAAAGAGACATGTACCACAATGTTCTTTGCAGCACTATTTACAATAGCTGGGACGTGGAAGCAACCTAAATGTCCATCAACAGATGAATGGATAAAGAAGATGTGGCACATATATACAATGGAATGTTACTCAGCCATAAAAAGAAACTAAATTGAGTTATTTGTAGTGAGGTGGATGGACCTAGAGTCTGTCATACAGAGTGAAGTAAGTCAGAAAGAGAAAAACAAATACCATATGCTAACACATATATATGGAATCCAAAAAAATGGTACTGATGAACATAGTGGCAGGGCAGGAATAAAGATGCAGACATAGAGAATGGACTTGAAGACACGGGGGAAGCTGAGGTGAAGTGAGAGCAGCATTGACAATATATACACTACCAAATGTAAAATAGATAGCTAGTGGGAAGCAGCAGCACAGCACAGGAAGATTAGCTCGGTGCTTTGCGTCGACCTAGAGAGTGGGATAGGGAGGGTGGGAGGGAGATGCAAGAGGGTAGAGATTTGGGGATTTATGTATATGTATAGCTGATTCACAGATATTCCTTTATCTGTGCAAAGAAGTATACCATATGGCGCAGTTGTGCATTCATAATTATTTTAACAGGATGGCAGTTGTATATATATGTTTTTAGTTAATGAAGAGAGTTTTATTTTCATCTTTAGCAGTGGCAAGTGCCTAGATAATGCCTAAATCTAAAATATAGAGTATTAAAGTTATAAACATGTTATCTAGTGATAAAGAGATATATACCAAAAGAAGTGGTTAAAAGTCAACCTTTGAGATATGGGTGTATATAGGAGGGAAGCAAGAGCAATGGTAAAACTTAACATGTCTCTATAATTTTGGCACAATAAAAGTTAAAGTAATGTGAATACACATAAATCTACATCAATTATGAGATGTACATCTTTGTTGCTTTGTGATAGTCAAACATTATCAACATTTCCTCATTACAATTATAAACAAGACACCATAGCTTGTGAAGACCTCATCTTCTGTTACCTCAGCTTACCTCCATGGATATGCTAAGTAGTTTGATTTTTTCACAAGTTTGTATGCTTCCCCCCTTTTTTTTTAATGGTCAAGATAGTTAACAATGCTGTATTATATATTTGAAAGTTGCTAAGAAAGTAGATCTTAAATATTTGCTATCAAACAAATGATAATTATGTGAAGTGATGGAAGTGTTAACTAACCTTAATGTGGTAATAATTTTGCAACATGCATGTGTGTCAAATCATCAAGTTGTATATGTTAAACTTACACAATGTCATATATCAGTTATATCTCAATAAAGCTTGGGAAAGAAAAAAGTCATTAGACTGGAAAAAAAATGTCAGCAGTTGTTCTTGTATGTGCATTGATGCTGATCAGATCATGGGAGACTTGGTTTTGTTAGCTAAAAAAGAAATTTGGTGAATTACACAGTTGACCCTTGAACAAGACAAGTTTAAACTGCACGGGTCCACGTATAAGCAGATTTTTTTTTTCACTATTGAATACTACATTACACAATCTGTGGTTGGTGGAGTTTAAGATGCAGAACCTCAAATGTGGAGGAACTATGTAGTCAAAGGGCCAATATAAATTATACACAGATTTTCAACTTTGTGGAGGGTCAGTGCCCTTAACCCCCACAGTGTTCAAGGGTTAACTGTATTTTTAATAGAAGTCAGTCAAGACAGCAGACAAAGCCATTACATAATACAGATAGTCTGCCCCATATATGAGGTCTATTCTTCTCAAGTAGGGAAAATCTGTGCAATGGAGCTATAGATCTGGCTTCTCCAAAGTTCTTTCTCTGATAAATTTTCTTTCTCTTTGTTTCAGTGATTATGATCAATTCAGGACTATTTAAAAGTTTCCCCTTCGGGCTTCCCTGGTGGCGCAGTGGTTGAGAATCTGCCTGCTAATGCAGGGGACACGGGTTTGAGCCCTGGTCTTGGAGGATCCCCCATGCCACGGAGCAACTAGGCCCGTGAGCCACAACTACTGAGCCTGCGCGTCTGGAGCCTGTGCTCCGCAACAGGAGAGGCCACGATAGTGAGAGGCCCGCGCACCGCGATGAAGAGTGGCCCCCGCTTGCCACAACTAGAGAAAGCCCTCACACAGAAACGAAGACCCAACACAGCAAAAATAAATTAATTAATTAATAAACTCCTACCCCCAACATCTTAAAAAAAAAAAGTTTCCCCTTCTTATAAGGTGGCTGTGGCTTTGCATCTCTTTTACAGTTTAACACTCAGAAAGCAAAAGCTTCAGACGCTTTTTAAAATATGGGAGTTTCCTTCCTGCCTTATAGAATCATCAGTAAGTTATCGTCACTTATTTTTCTCAGTTGGCTATCAGCACTGATTCACCTTTCATCATTTAAACATAAATCTCATTTTTTTTTTCAATTTAAGATACAATATTTAAAAAAACCTCATGCCTGGCTTTATTTCAGTGGTTTTATTCTCTGTGAATTTAATTGTGCCTATGCATTTTCTCTATTTTTTTGTTAATATTTCTTAATGGCATTTTAAGTAATTTACAACAAAACTCAAGACAATATTGTTAGCTCAGGCCTCTCTGGCTCAGTGAAAAATACTCATTAATTTTGGGGGGAAGAAAACATAGGAACAGTTATACCACACTTTTGATGTAGCACTTGTTCTTAATTAACTCTAATAAACATGATATATTCATTTTCTACCTCCTCGCATATTTCATCTTTCCTGTAACTTGAAAACTTAAAAAAATTTCTTGGGTATCATATGACTATGTGTGGACTATTTTTTGAATTTCCTCATCTTAAGTTATTTTAGTTTGATAAAGTCTATTGTGTTCATCATTTTTAACAATAAAATTCATCAGGTATAAAGAAACTTGTGAATAATAATTTTCATGTCAGTGACATACTATCATGAATATTTAGAATGAGAAATAGTTTACATGATTTTTTGTGGGACTGTAATGGTGACTGTAAGACTAAAAGCATCTCTGTTCTTCAACCGTGCTCTGAGACCATTTGAACTGTGACATAAAAGGGAAATATCACTTCAGGAATTTTAAAAAACATGAAATATCTGGAGATATATTGGAAGACATATTTGACATTTCTTATACGCATCCTATTTAAAGGCAATCAGAATAAAGTGGAGACATAGTGTGTATTAAGACAAATACTGATTAACAGGTGTGTAAAATTAAAATTCCACCAGAAATACCAAGAAACTTGTAAGCATGAAGGAGGAATATAAAACTCAAACTTAAGTATAATTTTTTAATTAAATTGCTAAAATTGTTCTATTTAAGCCATAAATATCAACTTTGCATTGAAAAACACATGGAATGATATGCCATATCCTCCATATTATATTTAGATAAAAATCTAATTACAACTAACAACTGCAATAAATATATATTTGACTGTTTTCTTAAAAGATTAAAGCAAATTTGATGTATCATTTTCTTAGAGTCCTCCCAAGTATAAATATCAGGTGTTCTGAAAAGTCACCTCTGTACCACTCAAAATTTTTGCTAATGAAACACGTATAATTATTCTGGATAAAATTATCAACTTTATTAATTAATTTTAAAACCATGCAACTTCAAATAAAGAGGCACTGCTGAAAGCTCAGCTGGATGAGGCAGATTAAGCCTTTTACTTTGTCTAAATCCTCAACATAAATCTTGCCTTTGAATTATCAAATTTGCCACCCCTTGCCTCTGAAATACTGATTAATAAAGACAGAGGAAAGTTATTTCTAGTCCAGGAGCAGAGAGCAAGATAGAGAGAATAGTATACTTGAGTTAAGGAGGTGGAAAAAAGATGTCCTGGATCCTTCTTTGAAACTAATTAGTAAAAGATGATCACATTTTACTAAAGATCAATCAGGTTGAGGTTACACACCCTTCTCCTTTGGATGTGTTAAGAGGATGGAGTCTTAATAGAAAATTTCCTCTCTTGTTGTTTAAGCTTGAATATGGGGAAATATCAGTAGTCCTTCCAACTCTGAACACATTCTTCTAGTATCTTTTTCCTATTAGCCTATTAGCATAAAAATCTTAGTTGGTTTTAGAAGAGGAAAGCATTTATTCAAAGTTCCCCTTTCAGTGGTTCAATTCTCCTCTGTTGCTACTCTGGTAATCTCCATTGGTCTTTAAGAGTATCAGTTACTTTTAATAAGGTAAGATGGGAACTTAAACTTCCCAAAAGGCTTTCTACTTCTTACTAAGATTTTGACAGCGTTTACATTTCTAAAAAATTTGCCTTTTCTTATGTGTATGTGTGTAAGAGGCTCATTTTAATATATAAGTATTTCCCAGAAATTCTTAAACTCTCTATTTTGGATACTAATATGTTACAGCTGAAACATGAAGGGAAATAAAACGTATGACTATGGTCCTGTGCTACTTTGAAATTATTTCCTACCTCTCAAATTATATGCATTTCTCAAACATATTCAAAATGCTGAATAAGGAGATAAATCAGAGTTCTGAGCTTTGGTCCTCTTTGGCTCCCACTGTTATTTATATGCATATTTTAATAAAATTTAATAATTTTAAAAGTTTATAAACCAGGCCTGTAAGAGGCTCAGAAGTTGCCAAGCTACCCTAACAACAAATAAGAAGCTGAACAAATGTAAAATCAACAATTGTTCTTAGATTCTTAAGAGATGTGAGGTCACAGGGCAAACAACTACCCACAAAATTGGAAAGACAGGTAAATACAGAGAATCACAACTTACCAGAGAAGAAACATGCCATAACCAGTGTGGGATAGGGAAACTAGAACTGCAATTGACAAATTGCTGGAGGCTCAGAGTGGACTGCTCTAAGAGTTAAAAAACTCAGCAGGACCAAGTCATTGGGCACGCTCCACAATTTGGTGAGTTTTACTTTAGATAGCTCTAACCAGGTTTCCAGTCAATATTTGAGAAAAATCATCTCATGCTTCCAGTGTACAGGGGGGGAAGGGAACAGTTTGAAATACTCCTAAGCATTCTGTCCTTAATAAACTCAGTCTTCAGGAGAAACTAATTAACTGGTGCCTAATCCACTGAGGTATTATCACATCCTAACTAATCCAGGGGAAGGGAGATATCCAACTACAGATGGGTAACCTTCCACAGAGAAAAAAGGCAATACTCAACTTCAGACCCCTCTAACCATCCTGTCCTACTGAAGCAAAGAAAGAACTCATAAGCACATGTGAAGCTTACAGTCCATAGCACAGATTCACTAAAAGACTGAGACCTAATCACAGTATAATACAGTATTTCCCACTCGGACAGCTCATCACCACATTACAGCAGTTACTTTCATGTGACAGATCATGTCTAGCTATCAAGAAATAATTACAAGCCATACCAAAAGGCAAAACCACAATTTGAGGAGACTGAGCAAACATTAGGTCCCAGACATTGTGGGGATATAATTAATAGCGAAGGCCTCTAATGAGAGAGATGGTAATCCTAAGAAAGAACCAAAATGAAATGCTAGAGATTAAAAACACTGTAACCCTGTAACAAAAATGACAAATGCCTTTGCTGGGCTTATTATTAGACTGGACACAGCTGATGTAAGTATCTCTGACCTTGAGCGTAACTCAATAGAAACCTTAAAAATGGAAAAAAACAAAAGCTATTGGAAAAGGAGAACAGCATATCCAAGAAAAATGGGACACTACAGAAAATGGTGTAACATACAAATAAAAGAAATCCTAGGAGAAGAGAGAAAGAAGAAAAAAAGAAATACTTAAGGGACTTCCTGGCTGTCTGGTGGTCAGGACTCGGTGCTTTCACTGCCATGGACCTCAGTTCGATCCCTGGTCGGGGAACTAAGATACTGCAAGCCGCATGGTGCAGCCAAACAAACAAACAAAAAACAAAACAAACAAATAGAAATATTTGAAACAATAATCACTTAAGCTTCCCAAAATTAATGTCAGACACCAAATGCAGACACAGGAAGTTCAGAGAACATCAAGCAAGAGACATGCAAAACAAACAGACAAATAAAAAAACCCTAAACCCTAAATTTAGTCATATAATTTTCAAAGTATAGAAAATCTAGTATAGAGAAAAAACCCTGAAGAGATGCCAGGGGTGGAGGGAAACCTCATAAAGTCAGGAAGGTAAGAATTATATCTGACTTCTCCTCAGAAACCATGCAAGCAATTAGAGAATTGAGTGAAATATTTAAAAGGCTCAGAGAAAAAAATAAACCAGTGTAGAATTCTGTACTGTACAAAATTATCCTTCAAAAGTGAAGGAGAGGGACTTTGCTGGTGGCACACTCTTTAAGAATGTGCCTGCCATTGCAGGGGACACGGGTTCAAGACCTGGACCAGAAAGATCCCACATGCCACAGAACTACTAAGCCCGTGTGCCACAATTACTGAGCCTGTGCTGTAGAGTCTGTGAGCCACAACTACTGAGGCCACATGCCACAACTACTGAAGCCCACAAGCCTAGAGGCCATGCTCTGCAACAAGAGAAGCCACCGCAATGAGAAGCCCGTGCACCACAACGAAGAGTAGCCTCTGCTCACTGCAACTAGAGAAAGACTATGCGTAGCAATGAAGACCCAGCGTAGCCAAAAATAAAAATTTAAAAAAAAAGTGAAGGAGAAATAAAGCCTTGTAAGAAATGTTAAAAGTTGTTCAGAAAGAAGGAGAACAATATAGGTCAGACAGAATATATATAAAGAAAGGAAGAGCATGAAAAAAATGAATAACTGAAGGTAAAATAAAAACTTTCATTTTTTATTCTTAGCTGATCTGACAATAGTTTACTCAAAATAATAGCAATGATATATTCAATTATGTATGATTATGGATAATGTATTTGTGTGTGCTTATGAATAAGTATGAATAAGTGAAATTAGTTATACCAATGACACAAGGGATGAGATGAAGAATTTGGATTATTCTGATCCTATAAGGTACTTGTACTACTAGTGAAATGGTATAGAGCTATATGAAATTGGAGTCGAAAAAGTTGTAAATAAATGCTGCTAACTCCAGGGCAACCACTAAAAAAGTAAATATATATATATATGTATATATATGTATACACATATATATATAAATATATATGCTAAGAAATGAAAAAATGAAATGAGAGATAATGGAATCATACTAAATGCTCAATTATAACAACAAAAGCAGAAGAAAATTGGAAAACAAATATAGGAACAAAGATCAAAGGCAACAAATAAAGAAACTAACAAATATTGTAGATATTAATACAATTAAATCAATATTTACTTTGAACATCAATGATCTCTATGCATGAGTTAAAAGATTGTTAGAGTGGATCTAAATACAAGACACAAATATATGTCCACACACAGAAAAAAAATTATAAAGACAAAGATTAAAATAGGTGGAAAGAGAAACATAGACTGTTTTAACACTAATCAAAAGAAAGTGGGAGTAGCTATATTAATCTAAGAGCTAACTTCTAAGAAGGAAAATTTATCAGGGAAAAAATGGGGCACCCATTTTTTTATATACTCCGAATAACAGTGTGTCAAAATATGTGAGGCAAAAACTTGACATATAGGGCTTCCCTGGTGGCGCAGTGCTTGAGAGTCTGCCTGCCGATGCAAGAGACGCGGGTTCGTGCCCCGTTTCGGGAGGATCCCACATGCCGCGGAGCGACTGGGCCCGTGAGCCATGGCCGCTGGGCCTGCACGTCCGGAGCCTGTGCTCCGCAAATGGGAGAGGCCACGACAGTGAGAGGCCCGCATAACGCAAGAAAAAAAAAAAAAAAAAAAAAAAAAAAAAACTTGACATATAGAACTTAGGGGATAAATAGATGAACCTACTATTACAGTGGACACTTAATACCACTCTTTTAGAAATGGACACATGCAGCAGGCAGAATATCAGTAAGGACATAGTTGAACTAAAGAACACCATCAATCAACTGGATATAATGGACATCAACAGACTACTTTATCCAACAGTAGAATACACATTCTTCTCAAGTTCACATGGAACATCAGCCAAGACAGAGAAATTATGAGCCATAAAACACACCTTAACACATCTAAAAGAAATCATACAATGTCTGCTCTCAGACAACCGTGAAAGTAAACTAGATCAATAACAAAAAGATACATTGAAAATCTGAAAATACTTGAAGACTACACAACACACTTCTAAATAACACACGGGTTGAAGAAGAAATATCCAGAGGAATTAAAATTTTTTGAACTAAATAAAAATGAAAACACAACTTATCACAATTTGTAGAATACAGTGAAAGCAGTGCCTAGAGGGATATTTACAACATTGAATGTGTATATGAGATAAGAGGAACAATCTAAAAATCGATCATCTAAGCTTCATCTTAGAACTAGAAAAATAAGAGCAAATTAAATCCAAAGTAGAACAAGAAATAAATTATAAGATTAGAGCAAAAATCAATGAAATTGAAAATAAAAAATCAATAGAGAAAAATCAATGAAGCAATAGGCTAAAGAAGGAAAAGCATATGATGATATCTGTAGATACAGAAAAAGCATTTGACAAAATCCAACATTCATGCATAATACAAATTCTCAGTAAACTAGGAACAGAGGAGAACTTTCTAAAATTGGATATTTAGAATACTTATAAAAATCCATCAGCTAACATCATAGTTAATAGTGATAAGCTCAAAATTTCCTACTAACTTTGGGAACAAGGCAAGGAAACTGCTTTTCATCATCATACTGGAGTCTTAGATAATGCAATAATAAGAAATGAAAGATACAGATATTGTGAAGGAAGAAATAAAACGCTTTTTGTTGACAGATAACATGTTCACTTATGTAGAATATCTGTAAGAATCAACAAAGAAACTACTGGGACTAATACATGATTATAGCACGTTTGAAGGATACAAACTTAATACACATAATTCATTCACTTTTCTTCATACTATCAATGATCAACTGGAATTTGAAATTTAAAATGCAATGTCATTTAAATTGGTACCCCCTACAAAAAAATTACTTAGGCATAAATCAATATGTACAAGATCTATATGAGAAGAACTACAAAATCTGTTGAAAAAAATAAGAGCTAATAGAGACATATTCCATGTTCATGGATAGGAAGACTAGTTATTAACAAGATGTCAGTTCCTCCCAGCTTTATCAATAGATTCAATCCAACCATATTCCCAGCAAGTTACTTCATGGAAAGCAACAAACTGAGTCTAACATTTATATGGAGAGGTTAAAAAGTCTTAATAATCAACACAATACTGAAACAGGAGAATACAATTGGAGGACTGATACTGTTCAATTTCAAAACTTACTATAAAAGTGCAGTGATCAAGAGAGTTTGCTATTGTTGAAAGAACAAAGAAATAAATGAAGTGGAATACAGAGCAGAAACAGATCCACCTAAGTACTTTTTACTCATTTTTTAAGGTTTTTTATTCTTCCAGTTTTATTGAGATATAATTGACATATAACACTGTGTAAGTTTAAGGCGTACAACATAATGGTAGTCACGTAATCTGTGACAAAGAAACAAAAGCAATAAAATGGAGCAAATATAGTCTTTTCAACAAATGGTGCTAGAAAAACTGGACAACCACAAAGTAAAGAATGATTCTAGACACAGAGTTTATACCTTTCGCAAGTGTCAACAAAAATGAATTGAGTCCATTCCATGAAAGAACTGAAAGTTGGGATTCATTAAAATAAAAATTTCTGCTCTGCATAAAACACTGTCCGAAGAATCAAAAGACAAGCCACAGACTTGAGGAAAATATTAGAAAAATACATATCTGATAAACATCTGTTATTCAAAGTATACCAAAATAACATTTAAAGCTCAGTGATTAGAAAACAAACACCCCAATTAAAGGATGAGCCAAACACCTGAACAGATACCTCACCAAAGACATACAGATGGCAAACAAGCATATGAAAAGATGTTCCACAGCATATGTCATCAGAGAAAAGCAAATTAAAACAACAAGATACCACTATGCACAACTATGACAATGGCCAAAATCCAGAATACTAACAACATCAAATGCTGACAAGGATATGGAGCAATGAAAACTCTAACATACTGCTCGTGGGCATGCAGAATGCTACAGTCACTTTGGAAGAGAATTTGGCAGCTTTTAAAAAGAGCAAAACCTTCTCTTGAGATCCCACAACTGCACTCCTTTGTATTTACACCAAGGGGTTGAAAGTATATGTCCATACAAAAACCTGCATATGAATGTCTATTGCAGCTTTATACAAAATTGCCAAAACCTAGAAGTCACCAAGATGTCTTTCGGTAGGTAATAAACAGCTTATCTTTTCAACCACTGAATAATATTCTATCAAGCCATGAAAAGACATGGAAGAACCTTAAATGTATATTAGGTAGTGAAAGAAACCAGTCTGAAATGGCTATTGATGATAGCCATGATTCCAACTATATGCCATTCTGGAAAAGGCAAAACTATGAAGATAATAAAAAGATCAGTGGTTCCTAGGGTTTGGGAGTAGGGAAGGATGAATAAGCTAACACAGATCATTTTTAAATATTGCAAGATATCGTAATGGTGGATATATGTCAGTATACATTTGTCCAAACCCATGGAACATATAACACCAAGAATGAAGCCTAATGTCAACCAAGGCTCTGGGTGATAATGATGTGCAATGTAGTTTCAATATTGACAAATCCCACTGATAAGGGATGTTGATAATGGTGGAGGTTATTTATGAGTGGAGGCAGAGGGTATATGGGAAATCTACCTGCCAGTCAATTTTGCTGTGAACCTAAAAAAACCTCTAAAAAATAGTCCTTTTTTTAAAAGAAAGTTTATTGTCAATCCTTGGCTTAAATAGAGGAAAAGAAGAAAAGGAAAACTAAAAATATACAGAGCACTGGGGTAACACTTCCAACCAATTGTGGATATCAATGAAAACAGTCCTTGTGACTTAGGACTTTTTATTTCAGTTGACAGAGATGGCTAATGCTGTTCATTGTACGTTCTCCCCCCACACATATGAAGAGATACACACTGCTATCTAAAGAGAGCATAATATACTGAACACACTGAGATAATATTTTCTCCAATATATTCCGCACTTGTCATTTTTTCTTTAGTCTCAGGTTATTAAATAGCCTAAGAAGAAACCAGGTATTAGATTCAGATAGACTTACATCTAAATCAAAATCCTACCACATCAAACACAAGAAAAAAGTTTTTGAGATAGTTAAACACTCTTATCTTTACTTCCCTCCTTTTACTGAGTGGATAGTAGTAGTCTGCATAACAAGACACATTTTCTCATTTTGGGAACACAGGAGAAGTGAGAGCAGTTTAGTAATACTGAAACAATTTTAACTTTAAGACAAAGTAAAACCTTGCAACACTCTCATTTATGGGTTACAGTGTGGGTTCTTCTTCTGATGTTGGTGTGGGCTGGCATGGATTTGATAACACATTCAGTTATCTTATTAGAATTAATTAACCATTTACTATGGACCAGGAGACAAATTAGCCTTTTTTTTTTCCTTTTGTAATTGCATGAAGATCTTATAGCAGGAAGTCTAGTGCTGAAGTACAAGAAGGAAAGATTTTGGATCAAGACAAACCTCATGCACAACTGCATGTATCATTTAAGTTTTTCCCAATAGCAGGGATATTGTTGGTTATATTTAACAAGATGAGACACTATTGCTTGTAGAAATTCTGTGAAATTAGACGAAAACTAATTCGCTCTGTCATTTATCAAAACTTTTGCATACACATTTTGTAAGATCATAAAAAAAACTAATTTTTAATATTTGATATTTTAAGAACGACACTTCATCTTTCCTAATCACCTAATTTACTTGCCCCCAAATAAAAGCATCCTTCATTTCCCCTTCCTTTTACCTAACAATATAAGAAAAGGAAATGTGAGAATTCTGAGATTAGTTATAAAATAATTTATTCTTAGAAGACCTACTATTTACTTCTGATAATTCTTTTACTAGGTTTGGCTTAGAAGTCTGTTACCCTATTCTTTCTATTATCTCTAATCCAAAGTGATCAAGAGTTCCAGGTACTAAAAACACAAGTATAAATTATTATATTCCTTTTAGTTGCAAAATCAGCAAATGTTTGCATTTCTACTTAAAGAACACCGTATAAAACCTGCTAACACTTGATGGTTTTCTATGACATCATCAACTAGTGGTTAAAATGCTTATAGTTGGATAACTACAAATGTGGACAAATCAACTTCCAAGGTCAGATACCTTTCAGTGAACTCCCCCAACATATCTTTTGTTATTGAATAAAAAAAAGGATGGACATAATCTGAGGAATTTCAATGCTTTTCCTCCATGGAATGATGCTTGTTTAATTGCATTATTTTTAAAGTTTAATTCAAATTTTTATTTTTGCCTTGTCATGAAATGATGTTTCTGGTCATAACAACATGTCCTGTTCCTCAAAAATTTTACAACTGTCTTCTAAAATTCTTTACATTCCATCATATTTAGGGAGTATCAGTTGTTTTTGCCTATTTGGGTGGGACACTGATACAATAAACTGTGAGGTTTGCTGGGGAATTCCAGTTCTGGTCATGGGGTAGCTTATATTTTGAATTAAGCTTTCTACCAAAAGCAAAAATAAAAGCTAAAAGGTAAAAAAAAAAAGAAAAATATATGGAGGCACTAGGGAGCAAATAAAATAGGCAGCAACTGAAGGATATAAGATTTTTGAAAGAATAGACACTCTTTTTTTGGAGGCATGATTGAGTCAGTTCATAGGAACATCAGAGAATAAAGCTCAAACAGAAAACACAGACCCACTGGAATGAGGAATGAGAGGAGAAAGGTGATGTAAAATGTGGAGGGTGAGGCTTTGAATGAGGAGCTGCCTTGTGGGAGCCTCAAAGTATGCATAAAAGTCATTTAATACATCTGAAAATTTCCAAACTCCTACAGGTGTTCAGAGGGCAATGCCAAGGAGCCTCCTGTAGAAAAGGAGGTGGGCAGCTTAAATGCCATGCATATATTTAAAGAGCTGTCTGGTCCTAGAGAGATAGTATTCTAATTCAGGTTCCAGATACTTAGTGTAATTAAAAAGTAAGGTTTTGGGCTTCCCTGGTGGCGCAGTGGTTGGGGGCCCGCCTGCCGATGCAGGGAGCGCGGGTTCGTGCCCCGGTCCGGGGGGATCCCGCGTGCCGCAGAGCGGCTGGGCCCGTGAGCCATGGCCGCTGGGCCTGCGCGTTCGGAGCCTATGCTCCGAGCCTGCGCGTCCGGAGCCTGTGCTCTGCAATGGGAGAGGGCACAACAGTGAGAGGCCCGCCCACCCCCAAAAAAAAAAAAAAAAAAGTAAGGTTTTCCTACACCCTAAAAATAAAGGGGAAAATCCATAATTAATAACAGATTAAAAAAAAACACCCCTCAAAAAGGAGAAAGAAACCTAGTTTTACTTTATTACCCTGCCATGAAAAAGAAAATCTCTTAGGAGAAAAATAAGATCTACCAAAGCACCTAAATTTATGCATTCACAATCTCAGAAAACCAGTTAAAATGACTTAGGCATGCTAAATATCAGAATCAAACAAACTAAGAGAAACAATAATTAAGAGAAGTAGAATGGTAAGTGTTTCATGTTTGAGAAATCGGAAGAAAATTTAAAATAACTATAAAATATAGGAAAAATAAACTGTTAAAAATGAAGAATTTTAGTAAAGAATTAGAATAAAAACTAAAGTTGGTATTCTTGAATTGCAAAACAGTATCTGAAATCACCATTTTATTGAGTGGTTTTAATTAAATCTTAGATATTGCAAAAATAGGATTAAAACAGATTAATACATAATAATTGAAATTTAAGCACAAAGAGTTAAGACTAAAAAACTCAGCAAAGATCGAAAGGCATGTGGCATATTGTCAAAGTTTGTAATGTGCATAATTTGTGTGCTGGAAAGAAAAAATATACAGAATGAGGAAAAACATTTGTTTGAAAAAGAGTACCTGAGAATTTTATAAAATTTATAGAAGACAGAAATCCACAGAGTGCACTCTGAGCAAATTAATCACACACACACACACCCAACAATTAAAGTGTGGAAAACAGCAAAAGCATTAGAGAAATTAATACACAATGCTAGCATAATATAATGTGAAGTATTATATATCTGAAGTAATTATTTATAGAAGGTAATATATTTTATGCATATACAGAAATACACATTAATGCTTGGCATAATTAAATAGGATGTGCTTCAGTGTTTATAGTACTAACATGATGGCATTGTATTATAATTACACACTAAAAGTGTACTAAAAAATCTTCTAAGTTATCAGGGAGTATGGGGGGGTGAGATATATGCTTTTCATATAAGCAATAATAAAACTGATGGTTGAGTTTTCAACAAAAATATAGAAACCAAAAAGACCAGAAAAGTTCAGACACAATTCTGCAGGTCCTAAAATTTTGCTTGGGGAGTAATAAAGTGATTAAATTGACAAAATTTTAAAAAAATAGAAATGAGAAAAAAATGCAATCACATTTTAAGTTCTAAAATTTTAAAGCACACAAACACTTTTATATGAAACATTTTTCTTTTCAGAAATGAAAACATTCACAAATAAAGTCATATGGGGAAAGATTTTTTTTCTATTGAATACATTTAATACTATCACCACTGGCCAAAGACTTTATAAACTAGTAGTACATAAGCATAGTTAAGAGTTTTAACTATATTAAAGATGGGGAAAGATTTTTTAAAATAATTTTTTTGGTAGATATCAGTAAAAGAAATTGCTAAAAAACCCAACAAAACTAATAAAGAAAAAGTAAAAGGTGATATTTAAGATATTTCAGACATTAAAAGACATTAAAGCTTTATGGCCATGAACTTGGCCACTCAGATTTTAAAAATACTTGAAAAATAAAACACATCAGAAATAAAGAAGAAATAAAATATTTAAGTAGTTCTGGATCAGCTAAAGTAGTATTTGAAATTTTAAATTTCCTCCAAGAAAACTCCAGTTATTATACCTACTTCGTAAAAGCATATCAAGAGATTTTTCAAACCTTATTTTTGTATTAATAGGCACAATTTCACCATTAAGAGAAAAGATTTTTTAATCCATCTATCAGCATGATTTAGTAAAGCTCACTAAATATAAAGAAAAGTAACTTTAAAATGCACAACATGGGGGATTTAGTCAATGAAGATTACCTTTCATGCAACCCTATTTGTGAGCACCATATAATTTAAAAGGATCTGGCCTACTCATCAGGAAACCCATATTCCAGTATTAGAATTCCACTGTCTAGCTGTGTTACAGAGGAAGACCCATAACTTCTCTGGGTTTCAGCTCACTGACTTTTAAAGTGTAGTGATTTGACTAAATTACCTTTACAGTCATTTATTGGTAAGTATTTTAGGTTACCATGGTGTTTGAACAATTTTAAAAACAGTTTGAACATCTGTATCCATAACACAATATACCGTAATAGAGTTAAATGTAAAAGGGTCAACTATATATAAAGAATACTCATGAATTTTAAGAACCCACCTTAAGAATCTCTAGTTATCAAAATATGCTTACATTTTCGGATGCTGTTAGGAATTCATGTTTTATTACATATAGATGGAAGGTAGTGAAGTTAAAGTATTTACAAGGCTATCATATTTACTACCCATTGACTGTTCACATAAAATAATATTTTATTAGATATGTTGGATACATTACACTATCTGCTTAAAATATCGTAAATTTATTTTTAAGAAAAAATTACATTTGTGAAGTGCATGAGCTCATGACGTTAATTTTGGTGGTTATATATAATACAGGTTAAGCAAGAGAATTTATCTTGCTTATGGAATTAGCTCTGGCTCATTATATCATGTTAAGTTTTCTCAGGAAACCTAAATAACAGAGATGTCAGATCATCTAAAGGCACAGATGCATAAAATATTTGTTTCTATGAGCATCCCAATTAACTTTGAAATCTGGGATTCAGATATTAAAACAGAAACCACTTTTTAAAAAATATACCACATGTTGCTTTTCTACTTTGAAAACTATTCCATATTTCTCCAAACTTTAAAGGACTATAATCTCTTCTTCTTTAAAGGACTATAATCTCTTCTTCTCTTCTTCTCCCTTCCCCCTTTTTGACTCCCTCAACAACTATATTATTACTATATTCTAGTCATATTTCCACTAAAAACATTAAGAAACATAGAAGCAGCAAGATTTGGAATATTAAATAATTTTTTAAATATTTTCTTTCTTCTTTACCACCCTCTTCATAGATGTTATACTTCAGTTATTAAGGACATACATTTCTTAATAACATATTTAAACTGTGTAATGGGATGTTCAGTTTAATGCATAAATATACTCTCAGAAAACCTGGTCAATTAGAATGGTGGGAAATGGTGCTTCCCTAAGGCTACTGAGAGCATGATTTTAAATGAAGCGTGACAACAGCTCAAAAACGTGGTACTGGAAGCTCTCAATAAAAACATAATTTAAAGATGAATACGTCATAGAAGAATAGTGTTATTTAAATAGGGGTATTTCATTAGAACACAAAGGCTTAGGCAACAAGCCGAAGAATTAATTTCCCAGAGCAGTATTCTCATGGGGTTTTTTCTCCATTGCAATTGCTGGATATGATCATATAGGTTTTAATGTTAATGTTTAAAGATTTTATTGGATGATAAAATTTTGCTGGAAACTCTACTGCAGATTTTAAGTTTAAAGTAGAATTTATTTGGTAGCGTATGTAGGAGTGTGATCTGAGATAGGAACACCACCATTATGAGTTACATATGCTGTCCTGGGAGGTGGGAGTAAGTACTGTGTGGCTTTTAAATATAATTTACTGGTTTCCAAGTTCCCAGATGAACCGTGGTCAGGTATAGCAAACTGGTGAAGCTAGAAGAAAGGTTAAGACAAAAATGTAAAATAATCTATATCCAAAATCAGTAGTTACGGGATACACACAACAAAAAGATGTAAAATACAATGTAAAAACAGTAACATCGGGTGGGGGTGTAAAAATGGCAGGGTTGATAAACAGTGTTTGAACGTAAGAGGTCAACATTCTAAAATAATTATATATATATATATATATATATATATATATATATATATATGTTGCTATATATAAACCTCATGGTAACCACAAAACAAAATTCATAATACTTACACACAAAAGAGAGAAAGGAATCTGAACATAACACCAAAGATAGTCATCAAATAAGGGAAAAGAGCAAAAGAAAACAAAGGAACAAAAGCAACTACAAAAACAACCCCAAAACAATTAACAAAATGGTAATAAGTACATACCTATCAATAATTACTTTAAAAGTAAATGGACAAAATGCTCCAATCAAAAGACACAGAGTGGCTGAATGGATACAAAAACAAGACCCACATATATATTTCCTACAAGAAACTAACTTCAGATCTAAAGATACACAGAGATTGATGATAGTGAGAGGATGAAAAAAGGAAATGAAAATAAAGTCAGGGTAGCCATACTTGTATTGGACACAAAAGACTTTAAAACAAAGACTGTAACAAGATACAATGAAGCACATTACATAATGATGAAGGAATCAATCCAAGAAGAATATATAGCCATTCTAAATATATATGCACCCAATATAGGAGCAACTAAATACGTAAAACAACTAACAGACATTAAGGGGAAAATTGGCAGTAACCCAACATTAGGAGAATTTAGCACCCTACTTACATCAGTGGATAGGTCATCCAGAAAAAAATCAATAAGGGAACACTGGCCTTACATGACACATTAGACCAAATAGAACTAATAAATATATATAGTACATTCCATCAAAAGACAGTAGAATGCATATTCTTTTCAAGTGCACATCAAATATTCTCCAGGATAGATCACATGCTGGGCCACAAAACAAATCTCAGTATATTTAAAAAAACTGAAGTCACATCCAACATCTTTTCTGACCACAAAACAATGAGACTAGAAATCAACTACAATAAAAAAAATAAAAAAAAAATCTGCAAAAACACAAACATGTAGAGGCTAAGTAATATGCTACTTAACACGAAGTAATCTAAGAAGAAATTTATAAAGCCTGGAGACAAATAAAATGAAAACAAACTGATCCAAAAATCTATGGGACACAGCAAAAGCAGTTATAAGAGGGAAGCTTATAGTGATATGTCTACCTCAAGAAGAAAAAACAACCCCTCAAATAAAGAACTTAACCTTACACCTAAAGGAACTAGAAAAAGAACAGCAACAATAACATGCAAAGTTTGTAAAAGAAATCATAAAGATCAGAGCAGAAATAAATGAAATAGAGACTTTAAAAGTCATAGAAAAAAAAATCAATCTAACTAAGAGTTGATTCTTTGAAAAGACAAATAAAATTGATAAACCTTTAGCCAAAATCAAGACAAACAGACAAAATCAATAAAAGGAGAAGTTACAAGTGACACCATAGAAATACACAAAATCATAAGTGGTTACTATGAAAAATAATATGCCAATAAAGCAGATAAGTTAGAAAAAAGAGACAAATTAATAGAATGTACAATCTCCCAAGACTGAACCAAGGCAAAATAGAAAATATGAATAGCAATTACCAATAATGAAATTGAACTGGTAATAAAAAATCTCCCAAAGAAAAATGTTCAGGAACAGATGGTTTCACACGCTAATTCTACCAAACATTTAGATAAGAATTAAATTGTATCCTTCTCAAACTATTCCAAAATATTGCAAAGGAAGGAAATCTTCTGAACTCATTGTACAAGGCCAGCATCACCCTGACACCAAAGCCAAAGCCACCACAAGAAAAAATTACAGGCCAATATCACGGATGAACATAGATGCAAAAGCCCTCAATGAAATATTAGCAAACCAAATTCAACAATACATTAAAAGGATCATACACCATAATCAAGTGGGATTTATCCCAAGGATGCAAGGATTTTTCAATATCCGCAAATTCAGTGTGATATGCTACATCAACAAATTGAAAAATAAATAGCATATGTTTGTCTCAGTAGATGCAAAAAAAAAAGACTGATAAAATTCAACATCAATTTATGATAAAAACTATCAAAACATATAGAAGGACATACTTTAATGTAATAAAGGCCATATATGACAAACCCACAGCTAACATACTCAACAGTGAAAAGCTGACAGCACTTCCTCTTGACTTCCAAGTCAAGAATGCCTCTTTCACCACCTATATTCAACATAGTATTGAAGTCCTAGCCACAGCAAGCAGAAGAAATAAAAGGAATCCAAATTTGAAAGGAAGAAGTAAAACTGTCAGCATTTATAGATGACATGATACTATACGTGGAAAATCCTAAAGTCGCCACCAAAAACAATGACTAGACTTCATAGATGAATTCAGTAAAGTTGCAAGATGGAAAAATTAATTAATTCACAGAAATCTGTTGCATTTCTACACACTAACAACAAACTAACAGAAAGAGAAATTGAGAAAACAATCCCATTTACAATTGCATCAAAAAGAATAAAGTATCTAGGAATAAATCTAAGGAGGTAAAAGATCTATACTTAGGAAACTGTAAGACACTGATGCAAGAAATTGAAAAAGACACAAACAGATGGACAGATATAATGTGTTCATGGATTGGAAGAATTTATATTGTTAAAATGACAATACTACCTATGGCAGTCTACAGATTCAATGCAATCCTTATCAAAATAACAATGGTATTCTTCACAGAACTAGAACTAATAATTCTAAAATTTATGTGGAATATGAAAGATGCCAAATTTCCAAAACAATCCTCAGGAAAAAAAAACAAAGCTGGAGGTATAATGCTCCCCGATTTCAAAATATAATACAAAGCTACAGTAATCAAAACCGTATGGTACTGGCACAAAACAGACACATAGATCAATGCAACAGAAAAGAGAGCCCAAAAAATGAACTCACATTTATATGGACAATTAATATATGACAAAGGAGGTAAGAATATACAATGGGGAAAAGACAGCACCTTTAAGAAATGTGGACACACACACACACACAAAGTGGACTATTACTCATCCATAAAAGTAAAAAAATAAAATAAAAATAAAAATAAAAAACCACACACACACAAAATTTTGCCATTTCCAACAACATAGATGGACCTGGAGGGTATTATGCTTAATGAAGAAAGTCAAACAGAGAAAGTCAAATACTATATATTTTCACTTAGATGTGAACTCTAAAAAAAGAAAAAACGACTGTAACGAAACAGAATCAGACTCACAGATATATATAGTGAACTAGTAGTTACCAGAGGGGAGAGGGGTCAAGGGAGGAGCAAGATTGAGAAAGGTAATCTAGGAATAAAATAACTAAGATTCAAGGATATAATGTACATCACAAGGAATATAACCAATATTTTATAGTAACTTTAAATGGAGTGTAATATATAAAATACTGAATCACTATGTTGTATATGTTAAACTAATATAACACTGTAAATCAACTATACTTCAATTTAAATGAAAGCAAACAAATACAAAACTAAAACCAGAAAATACCTTATAAAAATACGCCAGGACCGGTATGCTAAACCTAAACAGGTTGACTTGACTGTTGAAACAGAAGACTTAAATAAGATCCAGAGTCTCCTAACATAACTGATAAAATACACAGGAAAAAGTGTTTTAAATACCTGTCATTCCAAGAGACATAAAAATCACAACTGGAATGAGAAAAGAGAGCTGATATCAACATTAAGAATAATCAGATGGTGGAATTATCCAACAAGGGCTTTAAAGCAGCAATGATAACAAAATTTCAACAAGAAATTGCCAATTTCTTGAAACAAATAAAAATTTTAAATATCAGCAAAGACATAGAAGTAACAAAAATAAAAAGGAAATTATAAAACTGAAATACACTATAACTGAAAAAAAAAAAACAACCCTCACTCGGTCTGTTCAATAGTAGTACAGAGATGACATGATATAGTTAGGACAGATACATAGAATATACCCAAATGAAACATCAGAGAGAATGTAGAATTAAAAAGAACACATCCTCTAGAACTTATAAAGGACAGTAAATATCAACATTCATACCACCAGCATCTCGGAAAGGAAATACAGAGCTGCTGAAATAATGGCTGAACTTCTCACAGTTAGTGAAATACATAAATCTACAGATTCCAGAAACTGAGAAATACCACAAATAGCATAAATCCAAATAAATCCATACTGAGGTACAGCAAAATTAAACTTCTGAAAACTAAAAATAATCTTGAAAGCAGACAGAAAAATAAGACATTACCTATAGGAGAATCCCTAGTTCAAATTACAAAAAAAATTCTTATCTGAAATCATGGAATAAGTAGCATAATATTTTTCAATTACTGAAATAAAAAAAAAAGAGAATTGCCAACTGTGTCTTTCAGGAATATTCTTCAGGAATGGAGGTGTTTAAATAAATGAAGACTATCCAAATGAGAATGAGCAAAGCTGTTTGTTCAGAGCTTGCTACAACAAACGAGTCAGACATCATCAGTTACCTTCTGGAGAGACTCCAAGACAAGCAGAGGAAATGAAAAACTTCATAATGATAAAAAGGGAAGCCTTCAGGTATGCCCTGATTGGAAGCTGTTGACATGGAGAAACTGGAGGCAAGCTAACTAGTAATAGGGTATCCTAAGTGATTAGTTAGAGGAACATACTTGGCTTTCACCACTTGGTCCTACATTGGAAACAGGGACAAAAAAATAAGCTGTCAGTTACTGATCAAGTCCTAACTGGGGCTGTCTGCTACAGAGGTTGTGGTTTGGCTTCCTGGACTCATTACTGCAGGTTGCAGTTAGAGTACTATTTTAAAATATGGTATGACTGTTGTGTGGATATTCAATCTCTAAAAAAATTAATAGTCATTCTCAGATGAAGGAAGCTAAAAAACCTACTGTTGAAGAATGGCTAAAGAAGTTCTTCAAACAGAAACAAAATGATAAAAGATGAACTCTCAAAGGATCAGAAAGAATGAATAATGGAAAGAGCATAAATATTAGTAAATGTAATAGACTATATTTCCATCAAGTATCTAAATACATAATACAAATTAACATTAAAATAATAACTGATACTCAAAGCAATGATCTTTAAAAGGTGACAAATATAAAGGGACCAAAATAAGATTTTTACACTTCACTGGAAGTGGTAAACTTATAGCAGTAGACTGTCATAAATGTGTGTGTGTGGGGTGTGTGTGTGTGTGTGTGTGTGTGTGTGTGTATGTATGTATATCCCCACTAGGAAAACTCTACAGAGCAATATAATAATTTAAAAATACCACAAATCAGTCATCATGAAACCTAAAACATGCTTGTGTAATTCATAAGAAAGAGAAACAGAAGAATGAGAAACACAGGAAACAAACAGAAAATGAATAATAAAATAATTGAGAAAATAAGCAAAGGTCATTTACTAATATTTCCTGCAAGTGTATACACATGGCAAATAAACACATGAAAAAAAGTTCAATATAATTTACCATTAGAGATATGAAAAATAAAAGCACAATGAGGCATCAGTTTACACCTATCAGAATGGCTAAAATAAAAAATAGTGACAATACCAAATGCTGACAAGTATATGAAGAAACTGAATCAATCTAACACTGCTGGTGGAAAGGTAAAAATGTCACAGACACTCTGGAAGACAGTTAGGCAGTTTCTCATAAAACCAAGCACACAATTAACATACAGCCCAGCAATTCAGTCTTGGCCATATACCTCAGAGAAATGAAAACTCATTTTCACACAAAAAACTGTGCACAAATGTTCGTAGAAGCTTTACTCAGAATAGCCACAAACACCATATACATCATTCAATAAGCAAGTGGTTAAACAAATTGTAGTAATCTGTATTACTCAGCAATAGAAAGGAACAAACTATTGATGTACTCAACAACTTAGATGAATTTCAGAGGAATTATGCTGAATGAAAAAAACTCAAAATATTACATATTTATGATTTCATTTGTGAAATTCTTGAAGTGACAAAATTATAGAGCTTGAGAACAGATTAGCGGTTGTCAAGATTTTTGAAGGATTGGGGATGGGAGGAAGGTGGGTAGGAAGGTGGGAAGGAAGGTGCTTATAAAGGAAACAAAGATTGACATTACTAAGACAGTGGAGTAGTAGACCCCAGCCTCCATTCCCACAGAGATCAACAATTGACTGCCAACCATGAACATAAAACAGTTCTTTGAGAGCTCTGGAATCTGCTTAGCAAACTTCAGCAACACTGTGGAACAAAACAACTTGATAATAACCACCTAAAAAAGTGAAGAATACCTTTTTTTTGCCTGCATCATCCCATCACCCAGCATTACTCAGAGCCAAAAGGAGACTAGCTAGGAAAAGCTCCCCTCATCTTAATTGACATTTACTCTACCCACAGACCAGCAAAACTGAGACATACAGAGACGGCTAGGAGTAAGGAAGAAAAGTGGGGGCTACCAGTATCAGCCAAGCAGCGGGAATTACCACAGTTCTCAGACATCTACTCTGTAGACAACTCCAGCAGCTTCTGGCACTGAAGGCACCAACAGCCAACACTGGCATCCCAGACTCCCTGCAGATTTCACCATTTTTCACCCAACAAGTATTTGTGTTTACTTTTGCCAGCCACCTGAGTCCCTCCCTTCTCCCTCCCCATCTCCCTTGCTGGAAACCAGGACCCACAGAGGCAGCCATCCCAGACCTCTGCACCTCTGAGTATAAGATACCTATCTAGAACCCCACAGCTGACTGCAATCTGCAGCTAGAACAAACCACCAAAAAAAGAAAAAGGTGAAATAAAGATGTTTTCAGACATACACAAGCTAGAATTTATCACCAGCAGAACTTCAGAAATTTTAAAAAACAAGAAATTTTAAAGGAATTCCTTCAGGTATAAGTACTATAACACCAGATTAAAAAGCTCAATCTACACAAGGAATGCGGAGCACCAGAAATGATAAGTATGTGTGTAACTCATGAAACTTACATTCCTGGAACATATTCACATTTTCTCTACCTCTCTTCTTTGGCCTATCTGAAGTTTAAGTCATCTTCATGGTACAATGTTATAAATTTGGAGTCTAAAGGAAAAACCTGAATGAAAATCATGGCTCTACCACTCACTAGCCACGTGATCTTAACTCTCAAATATTACTTTTCCATCCAGAATTAGCGTGTCAATACTGTTCTGACATTATTAGGTATGGGGATGAGGTAATGTATGTCGAAACAGCCAGCACATTATCAGACTAATAATAGTTAATCATAAAATATTGCCACATTTTCTTTCTTGGTCCAAGATTTTGTCTTTCTAGTCTTGCCCCCAAATAACCTTGTTATTACTGAGATGTCATCTAATTTTCTAGCACTAACATTTAGATTCTCCATCTTATCTCTCATAGTTTAAAATAAAATTTCTTTCTGAGTTTACAGAATATGTTTAACAACATCATCTTATTTTCTTGAAGCATCTCTGAAGCGTTTTTGTTGACTTGTGTGTTCATTTCTTTGCTATCACCATTTTAGGACAACTCATTGTTGCACTGAGAGACTAGGCATGTTAGTAGGAAATTTTTTTACATGTTTTTCAATACTGTCTTTAAATTTTCATCAATTCTTTCATTTCTTTAAAGTTGTATAAGTATACTGATTATGATAGATCTTATCTATCTTCATAGATTACAAAGGACAATTTGCTGTTACTGATGGTTGTATCAGTCAGAGCACTAAAGAATTTTTGAGTTAGGCAGAAAATATACTACCAAGATTGTAGATTCATTATCTTTTGGTGACAATGTTTTTGTTCAGGTCATGCTATACACAAATGTTAATTTCACACTTCTGTTTCCTGAACTCTCAAAATTCAATTATATAAATATTTATTAAACATCGACTGTATCTCATGTACCATGACTGATATAAGTTACCATGTAACTATGTAAGATATTTATGTTTTCAGCCCTCAAGAAGCCCAAGGTCTCAGGCTGTTTTCATCCTTGCTTGCTTCATCTAGGAAATATATTTCTATTTAAGACTCTATTAAATTTAAATAATTTTAAGTAAGTTGCTTGAGTACTGGGAATCTTCCCCCTTCAACCTCCCACCTCCAAAAAAAAAAAAAAAAAAAAAAAGAAACCAACAGTGAAAGAGAGAACTGGCTGGTACAATTACTAGTGAAAAGGAAAAATACAGTTTCCGGTATTACATATTCACGCAGTTCCCATAAGAATTAGATTATAAGCAATGCTATACTGTTTATGAAAGCATCTCTATATCTGTCAAAATAAAATATGCTAATATGAATTCACCAGAATTCAAACAGTTAAACACATATAGTTTGTGCTCAGTTTTTTTTTTTTTTTGGCGGGACGGGAGCCTCTCACTGCCGTGGCCTCTCCCGCCGCGGAGCACAGGCTCCGGACGCGCAGGCCCAGCAGCCATGGCCCACGGGCCCAGCCGCTCCGCGGCATGTGAGATCCTCCCAGTCGGGGACATGAACCCGCGTCCCCTACGTCGGCAGGCAGAGTCTCAACCACTGCGCCACCAGGGAAGCCCTGTGCTCAGTTTTATACTTTTTTCCTGACAGCTATTACTCCTCAGTTAATCAGCAAGTGTATGAGAACATATAAATTAAACAAAAAACTAATAATATCATGATTTATTTAATAGTATTCCTTTTTCTCAATTTGCAGTTATTAAAATTAAGACTCAGACTTCGTTCAAATGAACAGTGGAATTTTATACCATTTTCAGATCTACTTTTAGCTTCAGCCCAGCAGTAGCAAAAGTATTCACTCCTGGGCTTCCCTGGTGGCGCAGTGCTTGAGAGTCCGCCTGCCGATGCAGGAGACGCGGGTTCGGGCCCCGTTTCGGGAAGATCCCACATGCCGCGGAGCGGCTGGGCCCGTGAGCCATGGCCACTGAGCCTGCGCGTCCGGAGCCTGTGCTCCGCAAATGGGAGAGGCCACAACAGTGAGAGGCCCGCATAACGCAAGGAAAAAAAAAAAAAAAAAAAAAAAAAAAAAAAGTATTCACTCCTTTGCAAAAATCAGTAGGACAAGAGACTCGGTCCTGTTACATGTTTTTTTATTTTAAGAGAACATTTTTACTCCAGTAAGTTAATTAAAACTCAGCAAACGTTTTATCAGCATTATGAAAAATAATTTAAGTAATAGTAAATAAGATTGTTCTTCTGGTTTATATTTTTGTGGGTTTTTTTAGAATCTTATTTGTAAAGCATTTTCATAACTCAGTAATGTCTAGATTGCTTTTCCTTTTGAATCATATGGCTTTTCCCCATGAATTTTGAATGAAATCTGTATTTATATCCTATATAATCTCCTCTGTAAGCAACACATAATTACTAACAGTGTATAAACAAGTATAATGTCAATAATGCAGAAAAACACATTCAATATATTTGTTATGAAGCTGTAGTTCTGCATAAGATTTTTCTTCACTGACATATAACAGAGCTCAAATATATGGGAAAGGAGATTGTGTAAATATGAATGGTAGCCATTAGACTGATACAAATGTTTATCAGTCTAACCATTCATCTATTTATTAAACAATTTTATGGACTACATTAAAAATATACTATTGGATATTTTAAGCAATGTGCAAAGTTATATAAGATGGGAAATAATTTAAAGTTATGCACAATCTCCTTATGGTGATATCCAGATACTATATGAAAATTCTCAATACACGAAATGTTTTTGGATTTCTAATGACAATAATGTTTATCTACACCAGTTTGAAAAGAAAGGTAAGATAATAACCTCCTGAATGTTTTCCTTTTCCTTCTCATCTCAAAGATACAAGAAACTGTTTACCATGTCAAAATTATGCAACGCTATTAGACATACTGAACACAAAATACTATATTTTCCAAATGTATCAAATAAAGAGAATTTTAGATCAAATACAGTTAAGCATTTTATTTTTTAAAAATTTTAACTTTACTTACGAATTCAGAAGAATTTAGACTAGTATTATTAATTTATGGTCACTCTATAGTTCATTTAATTTTTAAGTCCTGAAAACACTCACTAGAAACAGTATTATTGTTCTCTACTTCTTGCCTTATAATTTTAGATGGTAGGCAAGATATGCACAAAAGTGTATTTGGTTTTTACTTATGGTTTAGAAAACAGTAAGATGGTGAAATGTTTTGATGTAAGTCTCTAAATACAGACTAAGCTCTCAATAATTGAAGTTCCATATTTTTGTTGATTTAAAATATACAAGACTCACTTTGGTCTAAGAAACTTCTTTGTCCAAGGAATTAAGTACAAGAAAAGTACTGGTCATATATGAAAAAAGAAAGGAGAATGTATTGTGAAATACATATGAAATAATTTGGTAACCTGAAGGTAGTTAACTAGAATCTAAGTAGCGAGCCTCAGCATGTGTCCTATTATTATCACATTAGATCATTAATTCTTGAGATCTATGTCCTCACATATATATTTTGGACTCTTAGCAGAAAATTATGCACTGTACTCACATATACACAGTGATTTTCATTTGAAATAGAAGAAACAATTTATCGTTTTATTAATTAACAAATAAAGTTATTTATTAATTAACAATTGTTAATTAACAATTGTGTGCATGTATGTACACGTGCATATGAATGTATATACGTATGTGTTGTATATACTTACACGTATACATATACACACATAAGGAGGTAGTTTATTTCTGTCCTTCAGAATTTGTAGTGAGAACTGTGTCCTGAGAAAACAAAATAAGATTCCTATTTAAACTATCTAGAATGGATTTATACATTCTCCTCATCTAAACAGTGATATAAGACTTGGAAAGCTAAAATATCAGGGCATCTTTCC
>NW_006773039.1:588729-703278 GCF_000442215.2 Lipotes vexillifer | reverse complement strand
ATCAGGGCATCTTTCCCTACTAGCAATTAGTAAAATAATAAAAGTTAAAATGATACTAAAATATAGGCATTAATTATTTTGCATAGATGTCTCATAAAATGTTGAAGAGAGTCATCCTGGAACAATATCTCTACATATCATAAATTGATATTTTCCCTTTTTCCTAGATATGTCCTCTATAAATTACTTTTAATAATCATAGGATTACATCAAATTTACATAGTTTTTTTTTCAAAAAGAAATATATTCAACTGAACTTCAAAGGTCAAGATACAAATTCCATTTATACATACTTGTATAAATACAGTTTCATGTTAAAAAACACATTATAAAATTGCATAGAACGAAATGTATGCATGCATGCACAAGCACATGCACAGACACACACACAAGTGCAAGTGATACTGGTGAAATCTGAATAAGGTGAGTGGGTTGTATTGATGTCAATTTCCTAATTGTGCTATTGTACTATAGCTATGTAATAGATTACAATTGAGAAAAATTGGGTAAAAAGTATAGCAGCTCTATTATTTTATAAAACTGCATGTTAAATTACAATTATCTCTAAATAAAAAGTTAAAAGTCATATTTATATATAAAAGATAGGTATCAAAAGTAAAGTTCAACAATTCTTTATCTAAGATACTATATGTAAGATATGACATAGACAGCAAATAATGCAAAAAATCCTCTACATTTACCATCAAAACTTTATCCCGGGGCTTCTCTGGTGGCGCAGTGGTTGAGAGTCCGCCTGCCAATGCAGGGGACACGGGTTCGTGCCCCGGTCCGGGAGGATCCCACATGCCTAGGGCGGCTGGGCCCGTGAGCCATGGCCGCTGAGCCTACGCGTCCGGAGCCTGTGCTCCGCAACTGGAGAGGCCACAACAGTCAGAGGCCCGCGTACCGAAAAAAACCCCAACAGTTTGCGCGCTTCTCTGGTGGCGCAGTGGTTGAGAGTCCTCCTGTCGAAGCACGGGGCACGGTGGGGGCGGGTTTGTGCCCCGGTCCGGGAAGATCCCACATGCAGTGGAGCGGCTGGGCCCGTGAGCCATGGCCGCTGAGCCTGCGCGTCCGGAGCCTGTGCTCCGCAACGGGAGAGGCCACAACAGTGAGAGGCCCGCGTACCGCAAAAAAAAAAAAAAAAAAAAACAACTTTATCCCATCCATCTGGTAAACATATCCCTCCCATAATTCTAAAACTAGCTACATTAGGTTTTGAAATAAGCATACATTTCATTTTCTTTAAAATGTAATTCATTCGTATTTTCACTGAAGTTTGAAGAAGCAACAGTGATTCTAGTTCTTTCTGAATTCCCTAAAACCTGAATCCGTCTGTTCTAAATATACTGGGAAAAGATTCAAAATGAGTTTGTCAGGGTTGTAGTCATACATAATTTTAAGAATGTTTATTTCAAGAAACAATATAAACCATTTCATATTAATATTAATCCTCTTTTGTTGTTGCTTTTCTAACCTGTTCAGATTAAGATCTTCTGGACTCATTCTAGACCCAAGTCACTGAAAGGCATTACACTAATCCTCTATTTATGTGATCATTCTACCTTTTAAACTTATATTCTTTTTTTTTTTTTTAGTGGTACTCGGGCCTCTCACTGTTGTGGCCTCTCGCATTGCAGAGCACAGGCTCCGGACGCGCAGGCCCAGCGGCCATGGCTCACGGACCCAGCCGCTCCACGGCATGTGGGATCCTCCCGGACCGGGGCGCGAACCCGTGTCCCCTTCATCTGCAGGTGGACTCTCAACCACTGCGCCACCAGGGAAGCCCTAAACTTATATTCTTTCAAATGAAACCTTACTCCCCTCTGAGGTAAATACAGCATTTCTTTCTTTTATTTTTCTGTTCCTAAAGTTCCATGAACCCCAAATTAAAGTTCCCACCCACATAATTCAAGAACAAAACTAGTATCAAGGAAATGGAGATCTAATATTCAAAAGAAAAATCTGAATTCAAGTAGAATAATTTTAAACTTCCCTCTTGAATCTCCCTCTTGCTCTCCTTTGCAAAATGTCCTCCTTGATTTGTTGGGATTCCCTGAGTCCTAGTGTGAGACCCTTTCTTTCTCAGAGTATACTCCTTCCCGAAATAGTTGTAACCAGGTCATAGTTTTACTGATCATATGTACACAGATAATTCATTTACACTGACCTCCAGGACGGATCCTCCTCCTGATATTCCAAATACAAATAGCCTGTTGTCGTGTCCCACTCGGCTTAACTGTTGGAAACGGCACGCCAGATACCTCGTCAGGAAGGAGAGACTTATTTACCTAGCTCCCAGGAAGCCTAGCGGCAAACAACCCTCAGCTGTCAGTCCTTTCAAGAATTGATTCAGCTGAAATGAGTCATCACTCCCAAGACCATTCCCTCCACCCAGGGTAGCTCACATGAAATCGCTTGTTGAATGAGGGCATAAAGGCCCAGAATTCTCACCCTATATGGGGATAACTGTGAAAGTCTATCCAGCATCAGAGGTGTTGGCCGAGATTTTCTGCTGAGACTACATCCCAAGGCAACTTTCCTCTCTGCCCAATTCTGCTTCTTTCGTTTATCTTCCAGTGATGGTCCTACATCTCAGAGCTTGCTTCCAGTGAAGCACCATCTGTGGCAATTGGTACCAGGTGTGGCCCAGCAAAACAGATTCTACGATCAGATGCTGAAGCTACATCCCACCTTACCCAGCCGGCAGTGTAGATACAGTTACTGGCTTGGGCAAGCTTAGTCTCTGGCACGAAATGTGAGCAATTTCTAAAACATCCCCTACTGATGAACTAGGATGATGTTCTGTTGGAGGAGAAGCCACTAGCTGCTTGATGTAGCAAGTGTCTGCAAGATATCAAAGCAATAATACTTAAGAGGGAGAAGAATTTGGTGTTTGTTACTTAGTTTGACTGATATCTGAGGCTTTGGAAAAAGATAAAGGGTAAGAGTGATTAATCAGCAATTAAAAGCCAAGTGTGAAGGCAGAAGGCCTCCTTGGTAGCTTGTAAAGAGGCGATCATCTCTTACAGCCTGAAGGTAAAGAAAGCTGAAAACAAAGTTTGGGACTTAACCATAACCAAAAATACAGAGAAATTCAAACAAAGTTAAAGTTGTAACTAATGCTAGGGTGCTATGCCATAATTAGGGCGGGCCCTAGAATGGAAAAACTGTGACCCTGACATATGGGATGAGAATATCTAGGTTGATGCATCTGAAAATCCTGAATTCCCAAATTCCCCTGAACCCTCTGATCCAGAGGAAGATGTCCACTCTTCCCTCTTAAAGACTAGCAGTACACCCACCCCTCGCTTGAATATGATACAGTGACTTCCAATAACTAAGACCATGTGGGTGTCATAAACCATCCAAGGGCATACTAAACCCAAAAGAGAAGCAAGAGGACTATATACCAAAAGAGTTATAGTACCTAAACAACATGTACCAGGAAGAGCCCAGTGAGTACTCATGGGACTAGAGTCTGAGGATGTGAGATCAAATGAGAACAGGACAGAAGGTTGTTAAGGAAGGATTTATTAATGTGGGAGCCCTCCCTAGGATTCAAGATTTAATGCGATGGCAAGAAGCTTGGGAGGTGGCGCAAACATGCTACACAAGATGGCCTGTAGAAACAGAGGAAAAAATGGCCAACTCTAACTGAGGTAAAATGACAGAGTGCCATGGAAGACTGTGGAAATGATATAAAGGCCTTTTACTGCCCCTTATCCCAGGGAAACTCTGAAGATTTATCCAGCTTCAAGTTCCCTATCGTGTGTTCTGAAGCCTTCATTAGATTGCACCGCCACGGGCCAATTTTCCTTTGTATCTAATCCTGCTTTCTTCCTTTCTAAAGGTTATGATTCCAAGTGCATTCCAGGCATAAATCTATATACTAATCACCATCTCATTGTTTGCTCCCTGGAACTAAATTTGAAACTCTGTCTCAGGGGTCTCAGATATGTCTAAATACAAACCCATGATACTTTAAACATACTCCCAAGTCAGATCATAGCCTTATCATTCTGTTATCTTAGGCAGAAACCTAGGACTCACCCTCAACACTGCCTTCTTGTTTTCTACGTAATCATGAACTTGTCCTATCAATAATACCTTCTATACGTATTTTAAATACACATAGCCTTTTCCATTTTCACTGCTTTAATTCAAACCTCACAAAATGATTTTACCTCTAAAGAGTGAAGAAGCATCCCATCCCATCACATCCACCATGAATTTCTCCAAACTATTTTCCAGAGTAGTGTTTTAAAAACCAAAGTATATTAGTACAATTTTAATCCCTTAAATCGCTTCCTTTGCTTCTAAGAGCAAATCTTTACCATGGCTTCAAGGCCCTGAACAATCTAGCTTATTTCTTTTCCTGCAAGTGCATACACTTATGTTCATTCTCAGTGTTTCTGGCTCAGAGAATTGATCCTAAATAGAGCTATGCTTCCTCCTTGCATGGGGCCTTTGAACATGCATATATTTTTTTTTTGTCTGAAGACTTCCTTTCCTCCACCATGGTCCTCCCTTGTTAATTACCTTTTCTCTTTATTCTGGGAATCCTTTCCACCTAGTCTAGATTAAATCTCTCTGTTCATGGCACATATTGTTTATTAATAGACAAGACTAGAATATGCAGCAATTTTCTAGCAAAAGTAGCAGATGCTAGCAGAGCATAACAGAACAATTTGTTGTCTCTGAATTTTTTTTTCATTACCAGTAAATGCAAAATATAATGACAGGTTTTCTATTTTTTTCCATTGCAAAAATAATACTTATAAAACAATATTTGGAAATATAGAAAGTTAGTGGAACTATATCCATATTTTGGACATTTAATAGCAACCAGGTTTAACATTTTGTACTGTTTCTTTCTTGCCTTCTCTTTCTAAAAAAAAACAAAATGGTTTCTGAAAATGTTTTTGATCAGAATCTGTGGGCTGATGGCCTCAGAGATGTGGGTTGAGGACCAAGAAATGAGGTAATTGGCTCCTCTATAATAAGATAACATTGTTCTTCATTTTTAATTTCTTGTTTAATATCTAACATCCCACACACTTTACATTCTGGACTATGGTTCTGTGTTGCACTGCAGTGCTTTGCCCATACTAGATTCTTATCTGTTGAATGAATTAAAATGTCTTTTACCAGTTTCCCTCCTCAAAAACAACTCACACAGTTGATATCTGCTTAACATGAATTTTAAAGAGTATCTTGAAAAGGCAAATATGTTGTAATAAGCATCTCAGAGATATATGCAAAAGGTAAGATGGAGAAAATTTTGGCAGCCTTCTAGTGGCACAGTTCCTTGGTGATAGGAGTGTTTGGCAGTAGAAGAAAAGAGTTAACTAAATAAAGTTATTCACAACACCCTCTTTCCAATTTGCTCTTTTGCTTATATCCTCCTCCTAATTCCCAGTTGCTTACTTTATTTATAGCCATTTGAGCCCATCCCAAAATGTGGAATCCATGAGATAGCAAGTGTTTGAAAGTCAAACAATGCCAAAATTCTCATTAGTGTTTTGAGTGGCATAGTAGAAAATGTCAGACCTTTGAGTCAGATTAGATTTAGGTTCAACTACTGGCTCTGCAATTTACTAGATGTGTATTGGGTAGTCTTGGTCAAACTTCTTAACTTCTCAGAGATTTAGGATGGTATTATCTACTGATTTTGCATGCATAACAAATATGCACATGCCAAACAACAGAAACGGAGTAAAATTGTTCTATATCTATATACAATGTGTATACATGTGTGTATACACAGATACACATACATACAATATATATGTGTGTGTATATATATATATGTGCATTCACACACATTGCAAACCAGTATTTTTTCTGCTACCTGTCAAATCAAATTAATTATTTTTTACCACAATCCCCTTTCAACTGCTCATTTTTTTTTTTTTTGCGGTACGCGGGCCTCTCACTGTTGTGGCCTCTCCCGTTGCGGAGCACAGGCTCCGGATGCGCAGGCTCAGCGGCCACGGCTCACGGGCCCAGCCGCTCCGCGGCATGCGGGATTCTCCCGGACCGGGGCACGAACCCGTATGCCCTGCATCGGCAGGCAGACTCTCAACCACTGCGCCACCAGGGAAGCCCCTCAACTGCTCATTTTTAACAGCATGTTAACTGATGCTGTCACAGTGTACTTATGATCTACCTTTGACTCTGTGCAAGTGTTTGATATCTAGGATGTGTGAAATCCTCTTCTGAAGCATTATTTTTACTTGCAAAATTTTGTACGTGTCAATAGAGTAGTCATGGAAATCTATAGCTATTTTTATTATATTATTTTACACTAAAGTATTCAATATTATAGTATTTTATTTTGATTACTATAATTAGTATAGTTATGAGGAAATGATATTTAGAGAGCATAAATAACAAACTTTCCTTGGGCTTGGTCACAATTATTTCACTGATATCTATTATAGGTTTATGATCTATAGCAGCTGGTTGGGAAATATTTGTTGAGTTAATTGAAAACTAAGTGACATGGCACAGCCAGCATTCAATCTGAGGCTTGTCTGTGTCCAAAGCCTGGACATAATCCAAAATCTTACCTTTCCTCTCAAATACTGGGTATAGCTCTTATATATGGGAGATTATATTAAAAATATTAAGCAGCTTTAAACTTTCTCATTTTGTACATTATTCATTTCCTAACAAATATCAGTCTAGGGTGTGTTCAACTTTGTGTTAACAGCTTCATTCTACATTAGCAGTGTTATCACAGTTAAATAATAGAGGGTACTTTCATTTTATCTTTATTTTAAAATTAACCTTTGGATTTTATTGAATATTTCACTATTCTAATACCACTGGTGCTGTTTTCCCTTTGATATTGATTAAAAATTTGTAGTTCTCCTTTTTAAAAGTGGACTGCACTTGGGTTGGATGGCATATATTATTAAATTCTCTACAAAATACATTTCACATACCATTAATGAAATACCATGATCCTTTTAGCTAAATTTATGGTAATGTTGCATACTATAATAATATATATACAAATAATTTATTTAACAAATTAAATAAGTTAGACTACAGCCAATTAAAAAAGGTAGTTACTCCAACATATGCTTTCTTAAATTTTATTATAATGAGGGGAAACAGCTAGGTTGAGGCACTATGTAACTTTCACCAGACATGTTTGTAATAGAAAATTAATATTATATTATATTATATTATATTATATTATTGTACGACACATATATAACATATCCATATTAGAGGGTATTAGGAATATAAGCAGTTTTGGAATATTTGTAAATATCTCATGTTGGAGAGGTTATTGACAAAAAAAGACATATGAAATTCTGTTTTTATTAGCTAATAGTATCAAATAATTTCATCATTATAGTCTCAGATTAAAGCCAAAGTGGTAATTTTCTCATAATGCTTTTTGGACAAGTCAATAGTTAACATTAATAATTGTTGTTATATCTCTTATTTCTTTTTTAGCTAATCATCATAACTATTTAGTAAGTTGTCTCAATAAATCTTGAGTTTTTGAATATTGAATTTGGGTTTAGGGCAAATCACATAGATTATATTATATATCTTAAAAAGTGAGCCTCAGTATAGGAAGAGAAAGCACTTGTTTCTTTTTCAATTTTATTTCAATTCACACTCTAGATATTGTTCCAATTCTTAGATAGAAAAATCAGAAGTTGGAAAGAAGTGAGGAGTTGCTGAACAAATTTCTCATTCTATATGATACATGACATGAAAGATCTATTTTTAATGCTTTAACTTCTTTAGATTTGGGGTGTGGTTGTCTCCAAGGAAGGAAGGGAAAACAGCTATCTTCTTTTATAAACTGAATCTGTCACGCTAATTATTTTTTAAAACATTTATTCTTCACTATCATATGCACAAAACTGCTAGGGACTAGAATTAACACAGTATAATCTATTACATAGATTAATCATACAATAATTAACGTAGTATAATCTATGTTATAATCTATTACAACAAAACATTGCAAATAATAGTTGTTACTAGAGATTCTATTAATATGAAGGAGAGGAGCTTTACCCGCAAGAACGAGAATTACAATTCAGCCACATTGTTCCCTCGGTCTAGTAGGCCATGTCCAATGTATCAGCCCAGCATTAAGAAGAGACTTTTTCTACACACAAATTTTGAGTTTCTTAGATGAAAGATGTTAAGCAACTAGAAATGTATTATAAAATTAACTCAATATCATTTGGAAATGGGGAGAACTTTAGAATCAGATCAAAGTAGAAAGTCCCTCCCCAATTATAAATTAATAATTTAAAACTCTGGCTTTGTACTTATAATATTGTGGGGGAGGCAGGGACGTTTGAGGTTGATAATTAATCATAAATGGCACCTCACCATTTCTAATCAAAATGAAAAAACATACTTTCAAATTAGTTATATTAGGGCTTCCCTGGTGGTGCAGTGATTGAGAGTCCGCCTGCCGGTGCAGGGGACATGGGTTCGTGCCCCTGTCCAGGAAGATCCCACATGCCGTGGAGCAGCTGGGCCCGTGAGCCATGGCCACTGAGCCTGCGCGTCCGGAGCCTGTGCTCCGCAACGGGAGAGGCCACAGCAGTAAGAGGACCGCGTACCGCAAAAAAAAAAAAAAAAAAAAAAAAAAAAAAAAATTAGCTATATTACACTTAAAGCTAGATAAGAGAAGATTGCTTGAATCCAAAGAAAAATAAGTTTTCTATTCTTTCTTCTTAGTGCCCCCAGGATAAGCAGCAGGGTATTTTAGAATTTTTTCCTGAAACTTTCCCAGTGCTTACTTCATGGAGAATAAGGGCAGAAAGAAAATCATATCACTTGCAGAGAGATTTCTCAGAGTATTGAAACATGGTTGAGTTAAGCAAGCTGAACCTTGTGTCAGCTTTGACAATTACGTGGCAATCTTTCTGTGGCAAAGAGCAAGCCATGAGCAGAGAGGACCAGACTGGAGGCATTCTTCCAATACTATTCTATTCTTCCAACAGTATTCCAGTAGAATACTTCACTATTCTTCCAATACTCCCTTCTGGAGAAACGGTGCAATACCTCTCTCCTCTGTGAAAATGGGGAGAAGGGAATATAAGCTTCCCACATGAGCCATGTGTATATTTTTCCTTGTATGTATAGTTCTATCTCTACCTAGCTTTAAGTCTACTATGTTTATATTTGCATTCTTTTTTTATCTATGATATTAGCTTTCCTTAGAAGGCTGTTATTTTGAATCTGAGTGAAGCTTTATGAGTTTCAAGTAGGCACCGCACTCAAATTCAACTACCCAGGAGTCTAATGGGAAAGACAAGTTAACAAGTTCAACTCAAATGAAGTCATGACCCGTGTAGATAAATTGCAGAGGGGTTTCCCTTCCAAAGGAGCATAACATTAACATAAATTCTGATATTTACTTCCCTTCCTACCTTTGAAGAAACCTCCAAGAACACAGGTAACAACAATCTCTTCTTTTCTAACACCAGAATCTCTTTAGGGTTTCTCATGCCTCATTCATTTGGTTCACAATTGCCATCTCTCCACCATATCCTCCCTACCTTTCCAAATTTGCTGTTATCATTGCGTGGCACATCTTTTATCTATCATCTACTAGTATTTGACTAGTATTTGGGTAATGAAATTATGTTTCTTTCTCTCTGATATTCTTGAGAGAATCTGCCTAACTGGCATATTTTCAATTTCTGATGTTATTCTCGAAAGTCTGTAGACCCATTCTTGGTTGGTGAAATTCTAAAGAGGAGAAAGGGAAAGTAAGTGAAGACATAAACCCAGAATCTTCTTTAGTGGACAGGAGGAAGAGAGAGCTGGGGTACACTCTAAAAGTAAGTATTTCTGTCTCATTACACAGGAAGTCATGTGATACAGTGTAAACATAAACTGTATGGGAGCACATAGGAAGGGCATGTAATCTATACATTTTTGCTATATTAAATGATTCTAAATTACTATATGAAGAACAACTAGTTTTAGTTAGTTGAATAAAGGGTAAAGGCACTTCAGACAGAACTAATAGCATACGCAAGAGGCCAGATTTGAGGATGTAGACTGCATATTTGTGGATTAATCAATCAGTTTAGTATGCCTGGAGTTTGGTGTGCAGAGGAAATGAGTTTAAAGAACTTAGAAGATTCTTGACCTTAAAGGGGTTCCTATATAATGTTATTGAGTTTAGACTTTACGTGGAAGACAATGAAATGACAGTAAAGATTCTAAGTTTAGAGAGTTACATGTGTGGATTTGCATTTTTACGATGCTCATTCTGACTGTAGGGTGAATAATTGATTGAAATAGAATTATCATGTGATATATACTGGCAGGCTCTTCATCAAACCAATTTTCCCTTCTTTCTGGGAACACAGCTGAACTATCCTTCCCAGCTTGCTTGCAGTTAGATATTTTCATATGACTGAAATCTGGCCAGTAGACTATGAGTCTGTGCTATTTCCAGGACTGAGTATAAAAGCTTTTCACATGTAGTAATTTATGATTCTTTTTCCTTCTCCTGGCTTAGTGTCAAAAAAGAGAGAGCTCCAAGAAAGAGAGAGTCTGGCTCCCTGAATCATTCTTTGGAGTGTTTCAGGAACATACATTTTAGAATTTATATGTGTGAAAACTTCTATCATATTTGAGTCATATTAGACTTTTTGAGTTTGCTTGTTACAACAGCTAGCATTATCTTAACATGAAATTTAAAATTTACTACCTGATATAACAAATAACTAAAAATAAAAAAAATCAAGCTAGAGTCCAACTGAATTATGTGCTAGCATCCTGAAAGGAGTTAGAGATTTTTCAGTCTTTGTGTGTGAGTTAAACAGTAGGTCTCTGGGTGTATAAAAAACTGGATGTGACTCAGTATATAATTATAGCTGTGATATAGTAAACTATAGACTTTTACTACACTTTTATAGACTAGTTATCAGAGATTTTTGTAGAGCCATTTGGTGAGGTTAAGGAATTCTGCTTGTGTGAATATTCAGATCTATTCTTTTATGTCTTTCTGAATTACTTTTTGTTTCACACAGCTCTAACATTAGTTTTTCTTAGGGCGTTTTAAATATGTACTGTATTGTTTGAATTTCTTAGTTGTTAGCAAAAGAAGTGATTGGTTAACTGGACTGGGTCCCATTGCTGAGAAGGAACCAAAAGAGGATATGTAGCAAAAAAAGTTTGAACAGGACCTCACCATTATTATTTGGTGATAATACCATCAATGAGAATCTAATATCACCATCACCACCATGTTTTAAAAATCATTTTGCTTCACTTGCTTAATAGAATCCCAGTTGGGGATCCACTTAGCCAAGTCTAAATAATGTTCCCATGCTCCAACACCCGCAGAAGTTGCAGTGAAAAGATCCATACCTTGCCTACTTTTCTTCAATTTTCCAAGGTATATGATTTTTAATATTCATTTTTAATGAAATGGAGCATTCCCCAAAACAAAGAAAGAAATTTGGATATAGGCAGCAATGATAAAAATTAATAAGTGACCATTATATTACCAATTTATCAATATACTGCACTGGAGACATATCTTCTCGGCAGTGTCTCTATTCAGGTTACCAGGGTAGTTGGGAATACCTTTAAATCTCTTTACATGTAGCACTACCTATGAAGGCTATAGTTAGTCTTTAATACCCCCAGAATTCTCTTATATACACATGCAATTTAATTTTTTAATTAAAATTATACCCTCCAAGAATATAGGAGGGTATAATTTTATTGGGTGAGTAGGGAGAAATGAAAAAAAACACCCTTTTTTTTTTAAATGGTGTGCTGTATTTTAGAACTTACGAAGCTTTACAAAGCATGAAGTCTTTGTGAAACTAATCGCAGTGAGGTAATACTTGATTTTTGAAAGTAACGTACCTAACAATGCAGATGGGTTTGAATGTAACCACACCTTCTTCTCTGTAATTCTACTTTTTCTGTTATGATCTATGGCTCAATATTTCCTTCATGCATGCCTATGAATTTCAATAAAGAGATGTGTAGCTTTTAACTTGGGGGAAAAATTCTAAAACAGTAGTTGTGCTAGGTGATAGCACTCTGGCTTTTGGTTCTAAATATATGTTTATTTGAAACTGTTTCTGTAGCTCAAAATATGACATACATTCTGTAATTCACTGCATTTTCCTTACCTCAAAAGCAAAACATTAAAAAAAATGGAATGATATGAGAAATTTTAAAGTAATTTTAAGGTTATTGATGAGAATCTTCTTTCTTTTTTGTTGTTACATTTCTTAAGAATAAACTTGACAATTATAGGTGTCACTAGTTGTAAAGACCCTGGTTTTATTTAAACATTTTTGTCATTTAAAATAATATGTCATCCTGTGTTTGAAAGAATGTTCCATTGGGCTACTCTGCTAGAAACATAATCTGGCAAAAATAATAAAAAATTTTAAAAAGAAACATAATCTGGCCATATTTGCTAATTTTTTTCTTGTTATATCATGTTTAGATCCATGTGAGCTAAATTATGCTGTTGTAATGAACAACCTTCCAAACTCCCTAGCTTAGACTAGAAAGGGTTCACTTCTCATCTATGCTACGTTTCCATTTTTGCCTACCATTTCCTTAAAAGTTCTCCCATAATCACTTATTTTGTTAAAATATACCCTTTTGAGAGATTTTCCTGTTAAGTCACTGGATTTCTCTATGTACTAAGAAATTTATTGGGTTTTTTTCTTGGTTTTTACACAGAATTTTAAACACTTTCAAATAAACAGATCTTGGTTTAATGAAGATGATCATTTTTGTAGCATCGTCCAGAATGTTTTCTTTTTATCTCTAAGAAGTTATGCAGCAACACTTCTCTGTGAAGAAAACAGTTTGTTCTGAATGCATCAGAATTTCCTAACTTCTTTTTTTTTTTTTATTTTTACAGTAGAGGCAACATCTGTCATGGAAACAACCATTGATGGGCAACATCACTGTAAATGTCAACATAGTTCCTCTTAGAACAATTCTTTTCTGGTATAAAGAGAAAACTTTAAATATATCTTGGTCTTTGCTTATTTCAGTCAGCTCTTTATAGCAGAAAATATTTTCTTTAATTTCACAATAATTTACAGATTCCGTTAATGTTACAGCATAAAGTATATTGGTGAAATTTGTTGACTAATCAGCCCAGATAAAGGACCTATTATTTTCCAGTTTAATATACAAAACCTCTTCAGCATATGTGACATATTATTCACACATTGATTCATTTTATTGTTTTTTTTTTTTTTCTGCAGAGCAAAGGCTCTGGACGTGCATGCTCAGCGGCCATGGCTCACGGGCCCAGCCACTCCAGGGCATGTGGGATGTTCCTGGACCGGGGGCACGAACCCACGTCCCCTGCATCGGCAGGCAGACTCTCAACCACTGCGCCACCAGAGAAGCCCCATTTTATTGTTTCAAAAAGGAAACCTTTTAATTTATTTTACTGTACTTTTTCTACTATTTCACTCTTCCTAATTTTACACACTAGTAATTTTTAATTCTTCGTTATGTACCTATCATTCACCTCATTAGAATTGTCCAAATTCTAGGATTAGAATTCTCCTCTTCCATCTCACAAATTTGCTTCAGAAATTTTCACATTGAATTGTTGGATACTTTATAAAACACAAACTTCAATATCATATAACATATAATAGAAATGAAAAATAAGTTAGTGAAAAAATTACAAAAATCATAACAACATTACAATATAACTTCTAAACTATCCAATCCAGGGTTTGCCACATCTGCAAAAAAGCACTGTTAACAGTGGAGGAGCCGAGGTGCAATGCATAAATATTCCTTCTTTATAATAAAAGTTTCCTCCAGTTTTCTATTACACTAGTAGAGATTGCTTGCTGCAGTATGTCTCTCAGTAGGGTGTAAGAGGCTGGTGAAGGAGGCAATTTAGGAGGGAGAATCTATGTCATCAGCCTACCATTTTCCCCTCTGTGCAATTCCGCACTCACCCATTATTTGTGGTCTCCCCTTTTTCATGTCAAAGATGAAAACAGATTCAAATACAAGAACATGGTCTTACTGTGCGCTACATATGAGGATGAAACATAATAAAATTGTAAGCAGGGCTGCATGGTTACTATACTAGCATCATGTAGCACATGAAGTCCAGATATCAGTTTTTTTTCACATCAGAATCACCTATGACAGCTAAGGATATCTCCTAGAAACCTAGCATTCAGAAGAACTCTCCTTGAAAAGTTCTTTTTTAGAACAAATGAAGAAATTGCAAAATGGAGTTTGTTTACTTTCCTGTTGTTTAAATTTGTAAATTTTATGGGAGCATAAGAAATATGTCTATTTCCAAAAGAAAGCTTTTTATCATGGTTTAGATGCATTTGATAATTATTGGTGTAGTTGACTATGCACCAACCATAATTTTGGTTAAGCCAGAGCTATCCAAAGCGTTGATTGGTTACTCTTAATAGTTTCTGTATCATCACTTTTCTCTTAAGATTGATGCTACAAGTCAAGTTAAATAGATTCAGTGCCCATTAATTCTTCTGCATAAGTTCTGAAGTGTTCCTTGACATCTTTTTCATTATTTAAATTTTATCTTCCATCTCATATTTCTCAGATTTTTTTCTTCAGTTTTCTGTATAGTTGTCAAAGAAAAAATGTGCCAAACAACTTAAACAGTCAAAGAAGACTTTATTCAAGATTATTGCAGTAGGGCAGAGAGATTAAACTCGACTCTGATGAAACAAAAGCCCCGAGAGATTTTAAGCACTGTCTTGAGCTAGTGAAAAAGTTCTGGAGGTTGTTAGTGGGGAAATTTGTCCATGTGATTAGGCCTTCTGTGTTTGCTAATTGGTGCTTACCAAAGTGAGGCTCCTCTTGTCCACAAATACTGGGAGATGGGGCCATATATTTCTTTCTTTTTTGCCAACTTTGAGGTATAATTAACAAATCAAAATTGTATATCAGTTAAGAGGATTCATACATTTCAAAGGATGGCTCCAGGTTCTTTAAGAAAGACATTCCTGGGTTTTAAAACTGGGAAGATGCTGAGAAAAGATATACATCTCAAAGAAGCAGATAATTAATTTTTAATTGCAAGTTTTCTGAAGTAAGAGCTCTTAAAAAAAGAATAAACCTGTCTATAGTAGTCCCCCTTAATATATGCTGAGATTTTAACAATATAAGTGACTGTTATCTCCTCTATTTGATGTCTATCAAAGGTTTTACAAGTTGGAAGCTGTTCTGTCTTCCCAATTTGAAACATCCCATAATGTCTAGATTTCTTCTATTTCCTCTACATTTCTTAAATTGAAACTTCTTTTCTTCATTGAGTTCTGGAGAACTTGTCTAAAGCTTGCAATTTTTTTTCTGGTGCAGTCTATAGGAATCAATACATAAAATTAGCTTTCTGTTTTCCAGTCTCTGCCCTTGAAGGTAGAAGTTCACTGGCTGTATTAAATGGCTTCCATGTTATCATGTGTAATTTGGCATTTTGACCCATTATTTTTTATAACTGCATAACGCAGATGATTATCTTTCTGTTTTCCAACCAAAATATCCTTTACTGCTCATTGTCAACCTCTAAGCCAATGCTATATATTGTAGAGTGTGTTTGTTATAGCAGTGCAATAATTCTACTATTAATCAGTTGAGATAGGCTAGGTTATGTTGAGATAATAAACAATACCAAAATCTTATTGGTGTAAAGCAGAGTTTGCTTTCTTGGTTATATTACGTGTCGTTTTGTGTCTTCTGGGTACTCTGATACAGACTTCCTTAATAGAGAAAGTATAGTGGCAAAAAGAATAAAAGTTTTGGACTGTCTCACACTGACAATTACAGTATCCAGCCTGAAAATTACATGTGCCACTCTGTGCTCACAAACCATGGGCCAAAACAAATCTTTTAACTACATCCAAATATAAGGGAGCTGTTGAAACAAATCTACACTAGGCCTGGGAGTAAGGAGATAATAAAAATACCTGGAAAACAATATTTATGATTACTAACATAACTATTTATTCTTGTCTCCTGCCACTTTCTTCCCAAAATGAGTTAAATATGATAAATGCATTGTTATCAAAATCTAAATGTCACCCAATATTTAAAAAAAAAATAAAATAGAAAAATTTCATTAATGCCAAAATCAGCATTACTTGAAATGAAAACTATAGCTATTATAACTTGATCTCTAACAATCTAAATAACAACCATTACAATAGATAGCAGTTATTAAAATACTTGTTTCCTTGTTTCTCATATATAAAACTGAAAATCGGTTTTAAACTGCAGAGGAGTGATGCTGGACCATAATGCACGATGAGATTGTTTTGGATAAAAGTAATACAGAAAATTCTAGTACAATGCATTAGTGCTTCTGTTGAGCCAGGAGTAATAATGAAACTTCTGAATCTCAATGTAGAGGCATTTTCAGTTAAGAGTGAACCTGTTAGGAAGATGGATTTGAGTCTTTTGCTCCCATTCTGAAAGCCATACCTGAAAAATGTGATTCTATATATCTGTCATCAGGCTGAAAGCCAGAGGAGAATGGGCTTCTAAAATCAGTTGCAGGTACTGAAACATGATCTCCATGTTGCTAGCTCAGGATAAATTTTATGAGAGATTTCAGGGCTATGACAAGTCATATCTGGTATAGTTGACTGAAATTTCCATAATTTTCATTTTTTGAGCATGTGTATGAGATAATACAAGTACAATTTTATTGTCCCTTTAAGAAAAACATTAAAAAGATAACCTCAATAACTAAAGCATAACTAAAATAAAATATTATAAGGAATGTTCTATCTCTTTAAAAAGGTTTTATATGTATGTGAGTAGGGGATTAGATTTTAGTTTAAACGTTGTCCATATTCATTTCAGTCAGAGAACATCTTGTGATTGAGAATTATTGAGGTTAATATAAAAATAAAAATAGAAAATCTTCTGATTTTTCAAATTATACTTTTTTGTATGCAACTCTGCATAACACAGTGCTAAGATGTTAACTTTCCAATATTTGACTCTTTTGGAGTTCAAATTCATAAGCACATGCAAAATACATGCACTACCTCTTATGTCATCCAACAAGACTCCTGATAGGTAATGCATGATTTTTTTTCTAAATTAGTTAAAATTCAATCTCCATCTCTGGTATGCATTATGGCTCAAGACAAAAAGTGGCTGTGTCAGTAACATAGAAAAACATTAGGTTCACACTTCATGTATGACTGGAAGTACATCATCTTTATTCTAATTAATATGCTACACTTATCTAATTTTCTAATGTTTTCTAATTTTCTAATATACTTCTACTTCATTTCATTGCCATGAAAATTCTGTAAGCTTCAGGAATGACTTTGTCAATATTAAAGAAACAGAAGCTCCAAGACATTAAAAGACTTTTGCAAATTTGCAAGTCTTGTGTCACAAAATGAATTCCATTTTTCTGACTCTAGATTCAGAATTCTTTCAATTATACACCATAAGCATATTGCATTCATTAGGGCATCCACTTATAAGTGACTGGTTTTGAATTATGTGGTCTAACATTAATTCAGAGAATTCAAACCAGGGCTTAGGGACTCAGAAATACAAGTGTATTTAATTATATCAACTTTTTAAGTAACCGTTTTTCAGTTGTTCATAATTAGGATGTAAGAATGACTAATACTTCTGGGCAAAGATGGTGAAATACATTATAATCATAAAATCACTCTCCCAAAATACATATACTTCTTGCTATTGAAATTCTCAATATCCAAATAGTTTCTATAATTTTTTCTAAAACTCAATGTCTGAATAAAAACTCTGCTGTAGTCAACCTGCATGCATGCCAGGAGGGAAACGTTTTGCTTAAGTCCACAAAAAGAGCAAGTAGAATGCACTGCGGTTACATATCAGCTTTTTTCTCAGTAGTCATCTCTTTGCTGTTCATGCCATTTAAATATATTTTGCAATGTTATTATCATCTTCTCCATCTTTTCCCTGAGGCTTAGCTTTTCATAGATTTCAGAGTGTACTCCTGCTAGACACTGAGGATATCATCAATCTGTACCCAGTGAAAACAGTATTTTTAATATCATTAAAATTTTTTTCATTTTTATTACAATATATGATCACTGATGTGCAAAGAGAAATCACAATTTGTATTTGATAATGTACATGATCATTGTATACTACAAACAAGCATAGTCACTAATGAATTCATTAAGATTTAAACAATTGGGTTATTGCTGTTCTAAATGTTTAATATTATGATGACATAGAGCAACTTTAACCTTTAAATCTTTAAATGTTCTGTCCTATTAGGCTACCCCTTTCTTCATCTTTAGCTAGAGAGCACACATTTGTTGGGGCTTTTTTGCCTGCAGTAAGTGTTTCTAGGTTGCCATTTTCTTCATCTTCAACTCAGGGATATACTAGACAGAAAGAAATACCAGGGAACTCACCACTTATTGTTCCTTGGATCCTGAGATCATTAACCTGTCTTCCTCTCTTCACCTTTCAGAGTTCAGAGTCTTCTTATATTTGTTTCATATATAATGTCCAGGGATTTTAGTTGTACTTACTAGGAAACATAGGGAAAAGTGTCTTTTTTCATCTGTTCAGAATTGGAAATCCTATAGCAGCATTTTATTTTGTTCTTGTTCTAGCGTCAAACTGAAAATAACCTAAATGACTATTAAAATTAACAGTGGAATGGATAAAATATGATCTATTCATGTCATGGAAAACTATACTAAGACGGAAGAGGATAAAATGTGAGTTATGCATCAACATGGGTGACTCAGATATAATATTACACTTGATCTTATCCAAAAGGCCGAAAAGCGATCAGACAGATATAATATTAAGAAAACTAGCCAAAATAAATAAATATTTAGCATATGATTCTGTGTATATACATGTCAGTATAACACAAAATAAATACTTCATGATAAAACTCAAAAAATTTTTTCCATTTAGGGAGGTATAAACATTGAAAAAGTAGCATGAAGGAAGTTTTAGGGGATCTAAAAATATTCTATACCTTGAATTATTAGGTTGCTATACAAATGTGTTCGCTTTGTAAAAATTTATAATGTATACCTAATCTTTGTACGCTCTACCATATGTATCTTATATCTACATTTGGTTCCAATAAAACGTTTCCAAAAAATCTACCAGAAACACTATACTTAATTTTGACTAATTGAATCTTTTCTCCTAGAGACCTGAAACAAGAGAATGGAACCTGCCATTTATACTTCTATTAATCATTACAGCAGAGATCCTAACCAATGTAAAATAGCAAGAGGGAAAAATAAAAGATAAAATAAATGGAGAGAAAGAAATTAAAGGGTAATTATTAGGAGATGATATAGTTGCTTGCAAGAAGATGTATACTCTAAAAATTAGTTCGTTCCAAAATAGAGAAATCATTTTTATATACAACTAACAAACTATTAGAAATATTAAATAATATAAATATAATGTAATATAAATATAATATAATTTAATATAAATAATAAATAATATAAATAATTAGGAATATTAAATAATTATCCAATATTCTAAAACTACTAAGTAGTACTTACAGAAATTAATGAAGACATAAGAGGAAAAATATACTATGTTCATCTACTGAATATCTCAATACTAATATATAGAGTCAATAAAATTTAAATAAACCCAAGCAGGAGATTTCTGGACATTAAAAAGCTGTTTCCTAAGTTTATACTAGCAGACACAAGGTGAAGACTAGCCAAGCCAACCTTGAAAAAATGAACAACCTTGACGACCTATACTATCTGTTAAAAACCACATGCTCTGCCAATTCCATGAGAAGAACACATCCAGACTGGTACACTGGTTCAAGGAATAAGGATGAGAGACATGTGGAGCAGAGGCCCCCTTAGCTGAGCCCAGCTAGGTCTGGTGACTTCCAGTCTTGCACAAAAGTGCAAATAGACCAAGCATAAATTAGCTGATTAGTAAACTGAGCCAACTATAAACTCATCTACAAGTACATGATTTAATATTAATATGTTGCATATTGGTGAGATTTTATGATTGTTTGATACATAATCATATTGTGGCTAGTTTTATATGTGTTTATATATATATATATATACATATATATATATACATATATATATATGTATATATATACACACACACACAGACACCCATATACTTCACATATATTTATGATAAAGCATAAAGTATTTTATTCTATAAATACACCATATAGTCACACTCTCATATTTAAGGTGAGTGAACCAAATATGAATTTGTTAAAAAAGTCACCAATTGTTAATTATTCATTTCGAAACATAAAGTTATAGCTTGAAAAACTAGTTGCAGAATGGGCAGATCACCAGTTTACTCTTCTTTAAGTCTGCTGATCACCTCCAACCTTCCAACTTGTTCTTATTATTTCACTGAAATAAGACTTAACTCCCTAGTCTTACATCCCATGAGATCTAGAGCAGCGGTCCCCAACCTTTTTGGCACCAGGGGCCAGTTTTGTGGAAGACAATTTTTCCACAGGCCGGGGGTGGCAGTGGGGGGGTTCAGGCGGTAATGTGAGCGGCAGAGGAAGCTTCATTTGCTTGACCACCACTCCCCTCCTGCTGTGCGGCCTGGTTCCTAACAGGCTGCAGACTGGCACCGGTCCATGGACTGGAGGTTGGGGACCCCTGATCTAGAACATCTACAACAGTAGCATTCCCAATCTCTTGCACAAATGGAAAGACATTGCCAATAACACTTGCGGATGATCTGGGTGGCTAGGTCACATGGTCAAGCGTGAATGTTACTTTGAACTTAGACTCCTTTTCCTATCCTCTGTTGTTCAACCTCTGGGTTTTCCCACTGTTCTCCTTCATATCATAAGCAGAATCCCTTGAATTTAGAGCTAAAATGAATACCTTCTAATATGAACTTCATTGTACAGTTGTGGAAACAGACCCAAAGTGACTTCTCTAAAGACATTATGTTGGCTAGACACAGAGCTAATGCTAATAATCAAGATATTCTTATTCATATCTGTAGGTCTTTTAGGATTTCCTAATATCTTGCTCTACTATAGACTACTCCTGACATTTATTCTGGGTTCCTGGCCAGAAATTTGGAAACTAGTGCTGACATCTTTGGTGCCTAGCAATAGACAAAGAGGAAAATTCTAAGATCATTGCTAATTTAGCTAATCTATAAACATATACTCAAAAGTCAACTGTACCCAGGTTTCATGTATAAATTTAAGTATATTAAAAGTTATAGAGCTTAACCAAATGCTAGACTCTGTAACAGTTTAATTTACTTTACATTAATTCCTATCAGGCAGTTAAAGTGAGATTTCATTTAAGTTCCAAACAGATTGTTCTTTAACATGTGATTTACCAGAGTCATCAGTAATTTATAAAGAGAATTTGCTTTTTCTGGGATAAATAATTGCAATTATATATTAAATCAAAACTGTAATGTTTAATGACAAGAGTGCTACATTTTCTATCTTGCTCTTTAAAAGTGGACTAAGCCCCTATAGTTTTCAAAAGAGTATTCTCATTTTTTTCCTGGTAAAGAAAAGCTGGGGATAAAAAGGTATTGAAAGCAAAGTTGAAGTAAGTAAAGGAACAGAAATTGCAGAGCTCCTCTTTTGAAGATGCTTGCTTAAAAAGAAGGCCAAAAAAGCACAAGTATCAAAGATATTAAGATTTAAATGATTCTGTGGGGTATATGAAATGTCACAGAGTTATTTTTTAAGTTATAGTGAGAAAAATATATATTAATACTTAGATATTATATTGCATTTAAAAATGGACAGTGCTTTACAAAACTTAATAAATTTTGATTACATCCCTTTGAGGTGGATGAGTGTTATTAAACACTGTCAGAAATGCATTAGCTCTAGTGATAATAGTTATTGCCTTAGTAACATGGACACCACAGGCCCAATACCAAAATCTTTACTCGTGCAAAATGTTCAGTGGCTTTAATGAGCATTCTCTGTGAATCCAGATCCAAATTGTGCCCCATGTGCTCACTTCTTTGAAAAACTTTTGAACTCAATATTGCTTTATTCTTGTTAACTGTGTATAGTACAGCACATGCGAGTCACTCACAACAGCATGGGGTAATTTAGGCTGATACTGCAATTACATTTAGACTTCATCATTTGGGTCAAGCAAATGAATCACATACAAATAAGCCTGGTCCCTTATGAGGCGTGGCTTTGCCTAATAAAGAATAAAGGCAATGAAAGCCATTTTTGAACATGTGCTTTTGATGGTCACAATTCAGTGAGTATGCCACTGGTGTCTGTGCAATATTAGAAAACACTATCCTTTCATAGTTGGATGAGTGCTTTAAATTTCAGTTAGAACCTCCATGAGGGCAATCTTGGACAACCTCATAGGAGTATATGCAAGTCATCTTCCCAACTAAATTCAAATACAGAGCAACCAAAATTAGAAAATTTTCAATAATGATCATGAGAAATGCAACACTGATAATCTGAGTAACAATATATGATATTATATATCTTAAATTTTGCACACTTTTTGTTATTATACATTATCTAATTGCTAAACCAGACTGTGAGGTAGATAGGGCAGAAATTGTTTTCAGCATCAATCTTGAATGTACAATTCAAGACTGATGCCAGGGAAGTAAAACAAACAAAGCAAAGACACACACACACACACACACAAAGAGGAAAAAAATATGTGCTTTAAAATTGGGACAGGGCTTCCCTGGTGGCGCAGTGGTTGAGAGTCCGCCTGCCAATGTAGCGGACATGGGTTCGTGCCCCGGTCCGGGAAGATCCCACATGCCGCGGAGCGGCTGGGCCCGTGAGCCACGGCCGCTGAGCCTGTGCGTCCGGAGCCTGTGCTCCGCAACAGGAGAAGCCACAACAGTGAGAGGCCCACGTACCAGAAAAAAAAAAAAAAAAAAAAGGGACAAATTTGACCTCAAACCCTAACTCTGTCAGGCCATGGGAACTCTTTCAACCTCAGTGTCTTTATCCGTAAAATATGGATGATAACAGCTATTTCTATTATTCTGTGTATTTTGTCATGAAAGGTAGTTAAAGTTATATTAATTAATTTTAATTAAAGTTAAGTATTTTTAGGTTAATTTTTTGAAGATAACAACTCACAGAATATTTAATTTTCAAATCAGTAACAATACAGAATGAAAATGAAAAAAATATTTTAATCAATACAAAAGATGAGGTGAGATTAAAAAGAAGTATAGCAAAGGTATGGCAAAGACAACACAAAAGAGAATGACAGAAATAATCCAAATATATAAAATAAATATAAATAGACTAATTTGATTAATTTGGATAAAATGTCATCTATATACCACTTATGAGCCACATTGTGATGGTTAATTTTATGTGTTAACATGACTGGGCCACAGGGTACCCAGATATTTGGTCAAACATTATTCTGGGTTTATCTGTTAGGGACATAGTGTGGATGAGATTAACATTTAAATTGGTGGACTGATTAAAGAAAATTGCCCTCCTTAATGTGGGACTGCTCAGCCTTCATAATTGTGTGAGCCAATTCCTTGCAACTGATAGATACATAGATACATAGATAGATATATAGATAGATAGATACATAAACATCCTGTTGAATCTGTTTTTCTGGAAAACCTTGACTAATACACATATGAAGACATAAGGACCCAGACAAAAGAGTTCGAGAGTATACATATATGGAAACTACACAAAATCAAAAGACTCTATTAATCTCAAATTAAATAACCTTTATGGTAAAAATTATTATTAAGGTTAAAGAGAATAAAATGTTCGATTAAATCCAAACCTGTATAAAGCTTATAACTTCAAACTATATGAAGCAAAAAGTGACAGATTTACAAAAACTATTGACAAAGCAACAAATACAATTGAATAATTTAACACCTATCTCTATTTAAAATAATAGACTTCAAAGATAAAATATTGCTAAAGGTATATAAAATGTAAATAATATAATTAATGATCATGACCAAATTAACATATTCAGTCTCCTCCTTCAACAGTTAGGTAGGAAATGCATACTTACTATTTTCAAGTACACATGGACATTTACAAAATTTACCACATTATAGGCCATAAAGCAAACACTGACACATTTCCAACAGTGGGTAAAATAAAGGATACTCTGACTAACATGTAAACGCAAAAATTTTTGAAAAAATTACTCAATGAACACAGCCAGAAAACTAGAAATTAAGGACGTATGTGCCAAAGGAGAAGTCATAATAGATATTAGAGAATAATTTGAACTTTAAAATAAGGTAAACATTTCATATCAATATTTGTGGGACACAGGTAAAACAGTCTGTTAAGAAAATACATATCCAAAAGTGCTTATATTAGAAAAGAAGTAAAAATAAACACTAATGAGCTATTTTATTCAACATTAAATTTCCCAATTTTAATAACTGTACTGTATTTAGGAGAATATCTTTGTTTTTAGGACAATATAGAAACAGATATGTAAAAATATTTACAACTGGTTAATCACATCATTGAGAAAATAAACTCTCAGTTGGAGAGGATAATGCTACAGACATTTGTGATCTTAGTACAAGGACTCTGGGTGAGTGTTATGTTCAAGGAAAATGATTGAACTAGGGAACTTATGCTAATGCTTAATTGCATCATTTTGTCCATCCCTTTCTTAAAGAGACTTCCTGTATAGGTTTTTCATGGAAGGGATTTATATACCTGCACTACACAGCTTGAACATTGTTTCTTGTTCTTCTGAAGAAAGAAATACCATCCTTGAGTGATAACAGCAGCCCTAGAAAGGAGGACTGAAACTACTGAGCCATGGCTAGGATAAACAATGCATTCTTTTTTTGACTGCTATCTACATCAAATGCTAAAGCCTTTAAGAACAAACACAGAATAAGTTCCCCAAAAAAGGATTTATGTGAAAATTAAACACACAAAGGAAATTTTAAAAAATGGAACATGTCAGAAATTAGAAAAATATATAGAATTTCAAAGCTCTGTCTCATTACACTATAGGATATATATTTCTATATTTACATGTACTCATGTTATTTCCTTACTCCTGTTAATAATCAGCCTTTGCAGTTTTGTGACCACATTGTTCAAATAGTGTTTTAAACAGCAAATATTTGATATGTATTCATCAAATTATGCACATTAAATGGAATAGAGCTAAACAGTATATTGAAATAACGTCTACTGTATTTTTTGTTAGCTTTTTACTTTTGTGAGTTATTTTCAACTAACTATTTTCAGTGCACATTAAAAACATACTATGCTTCCACCAGTTACAGTAACCAAGACATAGATGCAACCTAAATGGATAAAGATGTGGTATACACACACACACAATGGAATACTATTCAGCCATAAATAATGAAATAATACCAATTGCAGCAATATGGATGGACCTAGAGATTATCATACTGAGTAAGTCAGACAAAGAGAAATACCATATGATACCACTTATATGTGGAATCTAAAATATGATACAAATGGACTTATTTACAAAACAGATTCACAGACATAGAAAACAAACTTATGGTTACCAAAGGGGAAGGGGGGGGGGAATAAACTAGGAGTTTGAGATTAGCCGATATAAAATATTATATATAAAATAAACAGCAAGGCCCTACTGTGTAGCAGCATAGGGAACAATATTCTATAATAAGTTATAATGAAAAATAATATGGAAAAGAATATATATAAGTATATATATAAAACTGAATCACTCTGCTGTACACCAGAATCTAACACAACATTGTAAATCAACTAGAATAAAAAAAGAACACACTATGTTTCCTTTGCTATCTTTATGGTATCAGTCCTTTTATAGTTAATATTTATGATATTAGCCCATTATAACACCTTACATAAAATACTTAAAATATCTCTATGCCTGCATAATTTTCTATTGCTGCCAGAACATGTTGCCACAAACTCAGAGGCTTAAAAAAATACCCATCTATTATCTTACAGTTTACGCCGGCCAAAAGTCCTAGCACAGGGGGACTCAGCTGTTTCCTTTCGTCTGGTTCTCATAAGACCAAAATTAAGGTGTTGGCTAGGCTGCATTCCTTTCTTCAAGATCTGGAGAAGAACATGCTTGCAATGTTTTCAGATTGTTGACAGCACTCAATTCCTTGAAGTCAAAGGACAGATCCTTACTTCCTTTCTGGCTATCAGCCGGGGGCTGACTTTAGCTCCAGAGGTCTCCCCAGTCCATGCATGCAGCCCTCACCATCTCAGAACCAGCAATGACATTTGCAACCAATCTCCATGTGGAACCTCGTTGACCTCCCTGACTACTGTATCTCACCAGACTACTCTTCTGCTGCATTTCACTGATTTCCTCCTTCCTCAGCTGCTTTTAAGGGCTCATATGATTAGATTGGGCCCACCTGAATAATCCAGGCCACTCTCCATATTGTGAGGTCCTTAACCTTTATTACATCCGCAAAGTTCCTTTGCCTTGTAAAGTATTATATTCATAGCTTTCTGGAATCAAGCCATGGACATCTTTGGCAGTTCACTAGTCATCTGTTCTTAAGTATTCAAATCCACAAACATCTTTAAGCCAGTTACTTGAAACAAGATTTCTGAAAGACTTGGAGGCAACTAGGTTGCTTTATTGTTGTTGTTTTCCTGAGACAAAAATCCTATAAGATAGTAGATATTATACTACTAAATTTGCTTAGCAAATTGTCATTGACAAATCCAAGCATATACAAACACGTACAAATTTTTTGGCCATTCATTATGTGGAAACTCAATATTGTTTCCCAGAGAAGAAATGCATGAAAGATGTGTTGTTCCTGCTGTCCACTACTTCCTGCTTAGTCAGAAATTCCACACCCGTGAAAATTCTAAATCCATACATTGTCTTGCCCCAAGGCCTGCAGATTTTGATATTTAGCTATACTACTTCAAGGCATTAATTTAAAGTAAGTTATTTAGCAATTTGCCCATGTTCAAATTCTTAGTATTTGGTTGTTTTGTAGGTAATCCTAGTAAAGCTACTTTCTGTAACACTGTTTTTAAATTCTTGCAATTCATAGGGCATAGGGCAAAACAAAATTACAAAACACATTATAAAAGATCATATATTTTAATATCAATAATAATAATACTTCTTAGTGAAATAATAATCAGATAATAAATATTGTTTTGATGATATGTAATAAAGAGAAAGAACCATGAGGATTTTGCTTTGCTTTGCTGTTTTTCTGTTGCTTCATTATTGTGGCTGTTTTTAATGAGTGTGAGAAGATACAAAAGATTCAGTAACATGAAACTCCTTATGAAAGTAAATTGAGCCAGTCTAAGAGAAACAGCCCATATATTATGACTGAGGAAAAGATTAACTTCACATTAAAGGAAAGCTGGAATGCACAGACATAGTGACAAGCAAAAAAGACCATTAACAAGGGACAATTTCTGAGACAGTGTAAAATTTACCACAGATTTAAAATATTTGCTTTACTCATAAATTCTCAGAATTTTGAGTAAGTTGTTGAGGCCCAAGGATAATCTTGAAGGTGCTTAAGCTTTAGCATTTATCACCATGACCCTCCTTAAGAGGGTTCCCAGTGCGGAATTTGCAATACTCTTTTCCTAATCAATTTCACCCAAAGGCCTCAGTGGAGTTTGCTGCACTACAGCCTATTTCAATCACTGGCCAGTAAGAAAACTAATATTAAGGCTTAGTTAAGAGGAAAGAAAGCAATTATTCCCCAGATATTTTGACTTTCTTAATGGGAGTAATTCCAACTTTTTTATTTTAGAATTTTAGAGGGCCAAAAGTGCAACATTTAAATTTATCTGATTATGTATCAGGACTATTAAATAATAATTATAAGTATTATACTACTTTTGTATGATATGTTCATCTTTATACTATGAGAAATACGTATAATTTCCTAACTATATTACTTCTGTTATAGCACTGGAGCCTTAATGCAAGAGAGAAGAGAATGAATGAAGAAACATAGGGAGTAAATGCTTCCCTGAACCAGACTAGGTTACTTTATCATATGATTCAGTTTCTGTTGCCCTGTAATCCCAATTCCTAATCAATTTATTATGTTATAACCAAGGCCTAAATGATAATTTATTATGTATCTACTTAAGAGAAGCTTTTAAAAATAATGGCAACAATCAATACAAAATTCATTTTTATGTAGTTTGAATAGTTTTATCATTGTAATTGAGTGTCTTATAAAAAGGATGCCCCATTAAGGATTTAAATTTCATTTTTTAAACAACTTTTTGTTAGAAGATCAAATTAAGCTTTCCCTTGAAAATATGAATGGGAATAGGAAATCTTGAAATTGTTTTGAAAATTCAATTTATCTTGGAAAGATCATCTTGGAATGATAGAGCACAATATTCCTTAGGAAAGCAATTGATGTTGGAATTAACCCAGGTTGTTCTCTTATATAATCAGATTTCTTGCGTTTTGAGGAGGATGAGGAAAACCAAGCTAAAGTGAACGCCCCCCCCCCAAAAAAAAACCCACACAAAAAAGGCCAAAGAAAAAAAACAAGCAAACAAATTAAAACAATAATAAGTCTCATGCTAGAATATTATTTGATGGAGAGGAGGGAGAGAGACTATAATACTGGTATACAAGTGGTTAATTGTCTAAGAAGGCCTTATTCTATATATTGGGCTCAGATTTCACCTCACGATGTAGTTTGTAGATTAAAAAAAGAGATGATTTCTAAAAAAAAACTTTGAGCAAGATATGGAGAAGAAAGTTTTCCCCAGAGAACCATGATAATAAGTTTCTGTTTCACCTTCTATGGGTAAAGCCTTGATAGAAACTATGTTTCTGCTTTCAACTACTTTGGTACCAACATTTCAACATAAGCAAGTCTTCCTGTAGTCTGCATTTTTAGCAAGAGCAAATCAAAATGGAGCCATTTACTGAGAATTCTCTTACAGTCTGTTGGAAAGATGCAATAGTCATATCTTCCATTTGTATGTTTTTGTCAATCCTAATGGATCCCAAATTTGCAACTTCACCTACTTGCTAAAATTTATTTGTAACCCCCAAATTAATAATTACAGGCACTTTTGCAATCATTCATGGAAATGCACAGAGTGGCAAAAAATTTGAGTTGCCCAGTCTGTGTGTTCCAGCTGAGGACGAACAGGAACCTTATTTCAGCTCTCATGATCTAAACAAGTGTCCTTTGCATGGTCTATTTACTGCCATGTTTTCCACATTTTTGTTCTTTTGGTTGGTGATTTCGCTATTTAAAATCCCCCCACACACCCACTGCGCTGAGGTGTTGGCTAGTGTCCTAGATGCAAGTCAGAATGAATCAACAACATATATTAAATAAATTATCTTTAACAGGAACACATATAGAATGAGGTTGTGTATTGATCAGCTGACAAAAAGGTTGTGACCAAAATTCACAGGAACTTAGCCCTTCATTCCCTTAAGATCAATAGTTCAGTATTTGCTAATCCAAAGTTCAAGGAAACTTAATAGAATGTAACTACTGCAAACGAGATTTGACTCTGTGTGTGTGTGTGTGTGTGTGTGTGTGTGTGTGTGTGTGTATAGATAGATATATAGATAGATTGAAACAGGGTTTTTGTACTGCATTTGAGGTATAATTTTCAGAGTTAAGTGACCTGATTGTAAATATTTAGTTCAGTAAGTTTTGACAATTATATACTATTTGTCCACTATATAAAAACTAAACATATTAGTATAGCCACCATAGAAGATCCTCTTGTGTTTCTTTTCAGTAAATTTTTTGCAAGATAATTCTGTCACTGAAAACTACTTTTGCCTCTTCTTGGATCTCAGAAATGAAAGCATACATTTTGTATTTTTCTATATCTGGCTTTTTTCACAAACTGTGATTTTTGTGACTCATCTATGTTGTTGTACCTATTGTATAAATAGTTTAGTCCTTTTTAATGAGCAGTAGTCTATTACATTAATGTGCCACAATATCTTTATCCATTGTCCTATTAGTGAATTTTAGTTTTGTACCTAATTATTTACTATTTTAGTTCACCATTCTTGTAGACTATGTTGAACAATTTTCATGAATCTATTACTCAATTTACATTTTCTTTTGTGAAGTGTCAATTCAAGTATTTTTGCATGTATTTTATTTTTCACTATTGATTCATAGTTCTTTACATACTAAGATGTCCTCTAAGAGATATATGTCTTGTGAATATCTTGCCCCAAGTTGTTACATGCATCATCATCTTCTTTATGGAGTTTTTGATAAGAAATTGCCAATGTTCATTAAGTTCAGTTTAGCAATATTTTTATGATTCTTTCCATGTTCTAAATAAGAAATCTTTCACTACTCCAAGAGTCTTAAGGCAATTCATATTTCCTTTTACAATCTTTGTGACTCTGCCTGTTATGATTAGGCCTACAATACACATTCAATTCATTTTTGTGTGTGGAGTGAGTGATTTGTTTTCCCATAGGGTATCCATTGTTGAGCACCATTTATTAAAAAAAAATAGAAACTTCGTTTTCTTTAAAAGAACTGAACTATCTCTTTTTAAAAATACTAATAGATTATTTGTCTATTTCTAGCCATTTTTTTGTTCCATTGATCTGATTGCTTATGCTCTGTTTCCCCAGAAAGACTCATTATGTAATTAATAAATATTTTAACTGATGTTAATCTATGCCACATGCATGGGATCATAAGTCTCAACATCCAAACAAAATTTTGGATGGGGTATTAATCTTGTCCTCTGTGAGGCAACAATAAGACATATAATCTAATACTGATAGTTTCACTTCTTTCTCAGACATTATGTTTATTGTTTCATTTCTTTGCTCTAATGTATGGGCTAGGACTTCAGTACAATGCTGAATAGAAAAGATTATAGTGGAATCTTTCTAAATATGATGTTATCTGAGTCTTTTTTTAAAAATAGATGCTCTTTATAAAATTGATAAAATGCCACTCTATTCCCAAATTGCTGAGGTGTTTTATCTTAAATAGATGTTCAATTTGGCCAAATACATTTTTGATATTTATTGTAATAACTCTTTTTAAAATTTCTGATTTCACTTTATGAATGACTTTTTACCATTTATTCTTTGTGTTATTTATAATAATTGCTGTAGAGATTATACCATGTAACTTAATTTCCACAGTTTATACTCAAATGATAATATATTATTTTATAAAAATGCAAGAACCTTATATTAGTAGATATTATATAATCTCTATATATCTGCAATGATTCTATTTCCAAATAAGTGTACATTCTGAGGTCCTAGGGGTGATGACTTTAACATATGAATTTGGTAAGACATGACACTCAGATTTCCGGCCACACACCCATTCTTCAGAGAATTGATACAAGACGCTCATTGCAGTCTTGTAGAGATTTGGAGGACTGCATTTCTTTCAGCACTCTTGCCCTGTCCCCATATTTTGGCTGGCTATCACCTTTTAATTAGAGGATGACCTCTATAACTATTGGAGAGATATTTCTGACATCTCTCTTACCCTTCTCCAGCATTCAATGGGCAGCTGCCTTGTACTCAAAAAAGGCTCTCTGCCTTCAGTTTGGGGAAATAGTCATGTACCTAGGAATGCTATCCTGTCCCGTCTCTCCCCCCAACCCCCATGCCTGCCCACCAAAGAAGATGGTTGCCTTCCACTTGATTAGAATCTTGTCAGCCACTAGGGTATGGGAACTATATATAGTGAGCTTCTCCTCATTTTGAAACTCTACTAGGAATAAAATCAGCCATGGTCATCGCTTTTCTCCTAGGAAAGGCATGCCATTTTCTGGAATTTAGTTCACTTAGATTTTTTTTTGTATCTTCACCCCTCTTATTTTTTTAAAACTGATTTTTTGCTCATATGTCTTGTTATAAGGTTGGTAGAAATATTCTATTGTGATTTTTAAATTCTAAACAGTATGGAGTCCCTCCATCATGTCATTCTTGACAGGCGTCACATAGAAAATGCAAGACTGTTGCATTAAACAACTCCAGTGATACCATTCCCATCATAGTCTATGTAAATATTGTCCCCTGGAGCCATACAGTTCTCAAAATACACGGCTGGACATACTGTTCCAGCCAGCAAGTGCTTCAGTGTTAACAGGTGTCATTCAAGAAAGCCTGAGTCTGTTCTGTGTAGTGAATATGAGCTGGGAGAGAATTGAAATAATTTATTTGAATGACTCAAGCCTTGAGTATTCTCACTGGAAACTTTTCTTCCCTGAGTGAAGAAATAAAAAGTATTTTAATCTGATGGGCTCTAGTGTATTTTCTTGGGAGAACTTGACACAGAGTGATAAGAAGCCCGCCACCTAATGCTTAGCTTCTGAAGTGAGCAACACATTTCTAATAACCCAAGGCAATTAAGGTAGTCAACAACTTTAACTCAACTTCCACAGAATCAAAAACCAAAGCTCATTTTCCACAATCACCAGCTTTCCTCAGTTTGACAGAGATAAAATCAAATAGGTGTGAATTCTCTTTTAAGATTCTTTTAAACAATAAAATAGTTTTCTGTAGGGTTTATCAGATGATAGATTAAAGACATGAAAAAGAGTAATTTGAAATTCTGTAATTCTATGCTTTTTAATATTTTAGGATCTAAGCACTTTCCTTCCTTAGTTGGACCAGGATATATTATTTGCAGTGCCAAACTTTGTGTAAGAATGCCCTCAGTCTATAAAGAATTTAGAAAAATTTTTTAAATTTAAAAAATCATGTAACTCTTGTGTTGTCTCTTTAATATCCAATGAAAGTATTTTTTGTATTTTTTTCCTTTAAAAAATTTGATTTTCCAAAAGAAAAATAATTCTTCTATATTTCATACTGATTTAATGATGAAAACATCATTTTAAAAGAGTAAAATTAGTATGGTAATGTTTTATTCTAATCTCTGGAAATAAATCCTCTTTTTCTTTCTTTTTACATAAGACACTTAAAAACAACTAAAATTCAAATAGTTATTTTGATATCTAGTTTCAAGAAGTGTATTATTAGAAAATTCAAAGTGATTATATGAAATTATATAGCCTATCTATCATTTTAACTTGTCCACATTAGTACAGTTCTAAAGATTCTGCCAATACAATATCTTATAAAACTTCAGAAAAAATGAAAGAGGTGTATTAACAAATAGATATATAGATAAATAAATATTACCCTAAAATATGTTGAGAAAAAATACCCCAAAAAAGATAAGTATAATTTTATATACTAATCTTTATATACACTGTTACATATCTCTAAAGAACAGCTTATAAATTTTTAAAAGCCAAAGGTTAAATATATTTGTCCTTTTTCAGTAGATCTACAGGCAGATCTATGAAATCAAGTGCAAGTTATTGCTCTAATGTCTGAATACTACAGGAAGAAAACAATATAACTTCATATTTTTACATTTTTAAACATCCAGGACACACACACGCAGACACACACACTTGCACACTTAAGCACACAAAGACCTATACCAGAATCTATGGCCAATTAATTGAAACTAAAAATAAGACACAGGACATAAGCTAGAGTGACAATGTATTTCAACTGCATTGTTATGAAATTTTTTTCAATAACATGGTCATTATTTTTGACACTTTTGGGCTTCAGCTAAATGAATTTGTTTGTATTCTAAAGATTCTGCATTTTGGTAGAGATGATTCATTAATAAAAAGTGAAATAGACAATATATATTACATGGAAAAATCAAACCACTTACAAATTCTTTAAAACAAAGTTTCCCTTTGTTTTTGAATGCGATATGGTTTACCACTTTTTCTTTCTTTGCATGGTGCTGAACTGTATTTTTTGTTTTTTTCACATCTTAAAAAAAGATTAGTTAATACATAATACATAACAAAGTACTCTCATAATGACATTAGATACCAACTGAGTATTATTACAAATAAATGATAAATTTGTAGGATAGTACATTATACAGCACATCAATTAGTATGTGAAACTGTGTTCTAATTCAATCAACAGAACACAGACCGCACTTAATTTTTTTATATTCTATCTTTACTTTTTTTTTTTGTGGTATGCGGGCCTCTCACTGTTGTGGCCTCTCCCGTTGTGGAGCACAGGCTCCGGACGCGCAGGCTCAGCGGCCATGGCTCACGGGCCCAGCCACTCCGCGGCATGTGGGATCTTCCCGGACCGGGGCACGAAACCGTGTCTCCTGCATCGACAGGCGGACTCTCAACCACTGCGCCACCAGGGAAGCCCTCTATCTTTACTTTTAAGCATAAATAAAACATATTACCTTTCAAATTGTTGAAGTAATGTAAATCACCTTAAAACATGCCATAAACATTACTGTGGGACAGTCAGGCTCTAAATTGTTTTCCAACAGTGTAGACGTTTTTGTTTATTTTGCAATGTGAATGTATATCTTAATATTGATCTTGAATCTACGGAGTACACCAAGGCTCTAATTTTCTTAAGTATCATAAGTGTATTAGTCCTATCCATGAGGTCTGTGATATTTACTTATTGCAATGTGCATTCTTTCCACTGGCCATGAAGAATAAATCCTTACACTGCTTGCGTTTAAATTCTAAGTAATCCATTTGTTCACTCTATTCAACTTTCATATACTTTACTGAACACTTATAAGTTTTGATTTTGCAAACAACAAAATGCAATAAAGAAAATTTGACTGGAATGTATCCCTTTTTAAAACAATGTGTAGATTTCTCTCCACTTTCAAAAGAAAATTTGATTATGTTTTTATTTAACTTCATCATATGCATGTTGAGAGCCGCTCTTTCACTACACACATTCTAACAGGTTATTTGGTGAAAGTCTGTATAATTGAAGTTAACATAATTATATCAAAGCTTCTTTCTGTCTACTTTGTTTCCTCCTTTTCTGAAGCCCAAAGGTCAGAATGATTTTAATTAATTTGCAATCATTGTCATCGGCTAAGAGCTATACAGTAAGAAATAAGAATACCTAAGGGCCATTGACTGATGAAATTGTGACTAAAATTCATTTTCCAAAGAGGTCAAAATACTTCAAAATCTGGTCTAGCTGAGGCTGTCTCTTATTTTCTTTCAGAAAATAAGTAAAATCTGTGCATTCCTTTTTCATTCTTGTTATTCTTATGTTCTCTTGCAAATGTCCATCTTTGCTTTCATATTTAACGTCTCTTTTCTAATTTTGTGACATCCTTCCTCAATACAACACAAAGCTTGTCCATAACATATTTTTTCTGCAACCAAGAATTCATTTACTTCCACCACTGGTTTTTAAGTCTTATATACATGGAAGTAGAAAACATCTTGAATGTAATAATGTACTTTGAAGATCATAAGAAAAGACTGTGATGAATACCTTTGGTTTTCACTGGTTACAACTCCTTAAATTCCATCCCACGAAATTCATTGTCTAGGTTAACGTGTGTTTTCTTACAAACTGCAAATATTTTGTGATTGGCAATATTTTGATTAGTCAACCTGCTAACGTTAATACAAAAGTTTTTAAAGAGTTTTAAACACAAAGCTGAGGTTACCGTTTTTAACACAGCACTGAAATTATCACAATTAGAGAAATAAATTATACTTTAAATAGAAAATCCATGGAAAACTCAGAATTGAGTAACAAAGAGTTAACATGTCATAAGGCTTTCTTCTGTTTTTAAACACTGATAATTCCATTCCAAACATATTGCTTAGTTTTTATGCACTGATTTGTCAAACAGGCTTTAATGAATGCTTACACAAGTAAACCAGGCCAAGCACCTTGTTTGAAACTTCAGAGACAAAGGTAATAAAGTTATGCTACCATATTATTGTACCCTCATTTAATCCTCACAAAAATCCTGTTAGTTGTGTGTGCATTATTATGTATTAGTATGCTATGACTGCTGTAACAAACTACAACCTGGGTGTTTAAACAACAGACTTTTTTTTTTTTTTTTTTTTTGCCTCACAATTCTGGAGGCTAGTAATCTGACATCAAGGTGTCAGCAGGGTGGGTTATTTCTGAGGGCTGTAAGGAAGACTTGGCTCTGTGTCTCTCCTGTAGCTTCTGCTAGTTTTCTGGGATAATGAGGAGTTCTTAGGTCATCTGTGTTTGCTAATTGCCTTTACACAAAGGAAAAGTGAACATTCTAGTATCTTCATGACAGAACATAGGTTGACAACTTGGAGAAGAGGTTGCCAAAGAAGTTAGGCTCCTACCCTCTCAGAGACTAGGAGATAGGGGGTGCTAATTTCCCAGGTGATTACATTTCAAAGGGGTGGTTCCCAGGTCCTTGATAAAGACAGTTCTGGGTTATAAAACTAACAAGAGACTCCTTTAACGATTTTACATCTCAAAAGGTCAGGCGAAGGATTTACAGTTGTACAATTTCTAAAGTAAATGGTCTAAAGAAAGGGAGATCTGAGCCTTCAGGTAGGAAGAAAGCTGCCCAAAGTTTGACCAAGCTCAGAGGCTGTCTCGGTCACTTGTTTGGTATCATTAGTAGTGTAACCTCCAAGATAAAAGTAAGTTCCTTGAAGGAAAGAATTTATCTGTCTTGTACAAGATTTCATCCAGAAGATATAGCACAGTACCTGGCTCAAAAAAAAAAACAAAAAAAAAAACCCACTGTTGGTGGAATGAATGGAATGTATTTAATAATGCTTTCCTGGAATAAGCTTTCAGTTCATATTTACAAAGGAGCCAATGAAATTGTCTAGAGTAAGAGAGCAGTCATGATTGTTGTTTTTTGGATTTCTCTGATTTCATTACTATTGAGGTTCTACTATATCTCCATAAAGTCTTTTCTGCAATGATGTTTACTTACCATAAAAGACTTAACCTCTATATTTAAATAGAGGGATTTTAGGTGCTCTTTGAAAATTGGTCCTCTTTTTTATGTGTTGCAGAGTATCTTACACTAAATTGTTGCCTGAGGACATTTGCTTGTTTGTTTCATTTATTCTCTGTTTGCTGAATACCACAACTAACGTCTATAAATTAAGCATTTTGTGCCCTTTATGGTCATTGTTTTGCTCACTTTGCATTCTTCTTGATATGCAGTGAAAAAGGGAGCATTTTCCTATTTCTTTGAGGTCTAAGAGGAAAGTGGACTTTTCCCATTTGGAAGAAAATACACAGTCAAAACTTGCTATTTTGGCATCAGGATATGCTCCCAGTAGTGTTTTCTCTATGGTCACTTTGTATTCATGTCACATCCTTGCAAATTATATAATTTGTCCAAATTGGGCTCTCTTCAGCTGTGTAGCACATAAGAGAAGTTAGGATTTTTCCTCCTATGAAATGATTGATACTATATGCATTATTTACAAAATGCCATGTTCTTTAAAATGAAATCTTCTAAATAAATTAAATCAGTTGTTTTTAGTCATTTTTTTCCCTTCAGTAATTGTGCCATGTTATGCGACCTGACTTCTTTCCCTCTTTCACCCATCACATTCCCCACCCAGGGACAGACAAAGTCCAAGTTATAAGTGCCAGCTATGTGTCTAGAAACTGAATTTGCAAGACAGGAAATAATTTTATTTCCCTGATTGACAAGAGTGTTTGTTGGCTTCTTTTGTTTAAATTTGTGTTTTGCATCCTTTTGATCTCAATATTTGGATAACATTTTAAACTAAGTCTTAGTATTACTCTCTTTGCTGTGCTGTCAGACATATGGTTGTAGTGTCTAAAATCAGGGGAGACGCGTGTGAGGACAGGGAAAGCAATGATTCCATTTTGGTAAAACAGTAGTTATGGGCAAACGACAAAAAGGGAAAAAGAAGATAGCTGCTTGCAATTCCAAACTCTGCTGCTCAACCCAGCAGACTGAAGGTACCTGCTGGCTGTGAAAGCAACCACTAGCTATATCACTTTGAGCCACCAAGAGGAATCATCGTTTTGAAAAAAATAGGAAATAAGAAAAATTGCTTTGAGGGCTTGGAAAGGGAGAAGTAACATAAGTATCAGTTGCTATGTAAAAAAAGAATTGTGGTACAATAAAAGTTACTTTTAAAGAGACTATGGCTGGTCATAATGCTCTTTGAAATTCACTTTATTTTTATTAAATGAAAATACAGTACTAAAATAATATAAGTCAAATATTTCAAAAATATCAAATACCATTTCTACATAATTATACAGGACTTAAATGAGACAGCATATAAAATAATAAAAGCTCTAATAAATACAACTATTTCTCTCTCTTTTTCTGCCTCTCTGCATGAGTTCTAGCAAATCCTTTGCTATGCATTTTTCATTTCTAATATTATTCATTACCTTTTCTATGTTGGCTTTTCTAACCCTAAAAGGCAAATTTCCAATAGACCTTGACATATTTTTACTTTCATTTAAGAGGGATAAATGTTCCAGCATGCATAAATGATGGAAATTAATTTCATCTAAATGCTCTTTGGCTAGCTATCTGGAAATGTTAATACTCCTACTGTAAATTTTGTTGTCAAAGGTTTTTCATTACTAGCGGGAGCTCTGACCAGATTGTAAGAAAGCAACAAAGTCCTACAGAAAAAAAAGCAATCTGCTTTCTTTATCTAATTATCCATGAGTATCAGATGGATCACTGCATTAACAGGGAAATCTACCCACCTTCCACAAAGGTTTCCTTTGTAGCTTTGCACTAATGTCAAGTGATGGAAAGATGATCACATTTGATGAGTAAGATTAAGCCCTAGAATGAGGTCTATGAATGGTGATAAGCATTGTGCATTCAGCAGGGAATTTACTACTGCAAAGTTAAACTTGAGGCACCCTTTTGGTCCCACAGACAAAACAAAACAAAAGCTACAGATTTTTTAACAGGTGAACTTTCATTACTGATTCCATATAACATATATTTTGATTTCTAGTCTATTTCATGATATATAACAAGGATCTTTTTCTTTTCCTATCTATTTTATTGATACATAAGTTATATATAAAACAAAGTACACTTTTCCCTGTGCATTTCGATGAGTCTGGGCAAGTATGAACACTCACATAGACACCCCCTCAATCTCTTTATACAAGATGTCCATAAACGCAAAAAGTTTCACTGTGCCACTAATACCGAGTAGGGCCCTGTGGGCTCCTGGGCACAATGCCTTTCTGTATCCCCCATTTCTTTGATTACAGGAAATAGTCTTCATTCAGCCTCCATGACTTTCCCTGAGTTCCAACGGGCAGATTCAAGCGGTTGTTAATTACAGAAGGGAGGGGATACCAGACAAGGGAGAAACAAAGTTGGGAGAAAAAATAGTTCAGACTTGGGGCAAGGTCCTGGTTCCCCATCAGTGAACACGCACAATATCTTTGAGTTGTTTTGCAGGTACTGAAACCCCCTCCAGGTAGGAAAAGTTAGCGATTAATGATGGTATGCTACCCATAAGTACGTAGACCCCAGATCAATTGAAACAAGAACGTTGATGATGCTGACTCCCACTTACCTCACCACCAACCCATCAGAAAAATGTCCACGAGCTGATCATGCATTCTTTGAACCATTACTGTAAAAATTTCTCACTACTCTCTCCAAGGGGGACACAGTTTCTAGAGGTGCTAGCCTGCTGTGTTCCCTCTTTTCCTGGCAAAGAAATAAAGCTACTCTTTCTCTTTCCTCCTAAATTCTGTCTCTGTATTTCTATTCGGCACCAGGGTACAGAAACCGAGATTTGGCAACACCACAATGCAGTCTATCCCACCCCCACCAGACCAACGCTAATCTGTGTTCTGCCATTATTGATTTGTTTTCCCCTTTTTAGCACTTTATATAAAGAGAAGCATATTATAAAAGCTCTTGGGGCTTTCCTGGTGGCGCAGTGGTTATGAACCTACCTGCCAATGGAGGGGACACAGGTTCGAGCCCTGGTCCGGGAAGATCCCACATGCCGCGGAGCAACTAAGCCTGGGCACCATAACTACTGAGCCTGCGGTGAAGAGTAGCCCCTGCTCGCTGCAACTAGAGAAAGCCCGCACGCAGCAACAAAGACCCAATGAAGCCAAAGATAAATAAAATAAATTAATTAATTAAAAAAAAAAGCTCTTTCATTCCTGGATTCTTATATCCAGCACAGTATTTTGGAGATTCATCAAAAATAATTCTGTAAAATGAATAATGCACTTCTTTTTATTATTAACTTATATTTCATCATACTAATACACCAAGATGTGTTTATTTACTCACCTGACATGAACATTTGTACTCTTTTCAATTTGGGTTAATATGGATAAAGCTGTTATGAACATTTGTGTATGAGTTCTAGAGTGAATGTAAGTTTTCATTATCCTTGGATAAATACTTAGGAATAAAATCATTGGGTCAGATAGCAAATGTAAGTTAAACTTTATAGGACACTGTACAATTATTTTCCAAAGTGGAAACCAGCAGTGCATGAGATTAACAGTTGCTTCACACCCACCTGAATATCTAGAATTGTCAAACATTTAAGAAATGTTAGCCATTAGTGGGTGTAGACATTGTCTAGTGGTAGTTCATTATATTTGCATTTCCTTGATGACTAATGGTACTGAGCACCTTTTCATGTGGCTATTTGGTTTTTAAATACTTTTATTGTGAAGTGTCTGCTACAATCTTTCTGAAGTTTTTAAAACTGGATTGTTTGTTACCTTATTTTGGATTTGTAATACTTCTTTAGGTATTCTTAATATAAATCCTCTCACAGATATATGTATTGTAAATATAATTTCATAGTCTGTGGCTTGCCTTTTGATTACATTTTTAAAAGGTAATAAATAAATTTTAACTGTTTAAGCAGTCTCAAACGTACAGCAAAATTGCAAGTAGAATTATAAAAACTTTCTTTTCCAGAATCAATTTAGTGCAATTTGCTGACCTGATGCACCACCATCCCTGAACCTGTTAGTGTGTATTTCATAAAAACAAGAACATACTCCTAAATAACCAAAATAGGACCATCAAAATAAGGATATGAATACTCATATATTACTAACATATATATAATCCTATGACCCCATTCAAGTTTCTTCAATTATCCCCAAAAGTTCTTTATAGTAAAATAATCCAGAAAAGAACCATCACTGCATTCAGTTGTCTTTTATCCTTAATCTACTTCCATCTGGACACGTTCCTCAGTCTCGACTTGACTTTTATGACCTTGATATTTTTGAAGATTATATGCTGGTGATTTATAGAATGTCACTTTTTTTTTTTGGCGGTACGCGGGCCTCTCCCTGCTGTGGCCTCTCCCGTTGCCGAGCACAGGCTCCAGACGCGCAGGCTCAGTGGCCATGGCTCACGGGCCCAGCCGCTCTGCGGCATGTGGGATCTTCCCAGACCCGGGTTCCCCTGCATCCGCAGGCAGAGTCTCAACCACTGCGCCACCAGGGAAGCCCGACAATATATTTATGATATAATATTTTTCAGGTTTTGGCAAGATTATGGCTCAATCCAAAAGTAGTTTGACTAAGGGATATATAATTTATTATTTTATTGAGGGAAATAAATTTTATTCTGCTGGATTTTCCAATGTAAATTTTACAGAAGATAGGTATGCTTATAAATATTTGCAAAATATGCATCTTTAAAGATTGTGAAAATCAGGTGTAATCTTTAAGTACAAGAGCTGTTAATGTAAAAAATTTATACCTTACTTTACCAGAGAAGAAATTATAGGTCCTTTAGAAGGTTATCATCAAAAGCATTATAACTACCTTATCACAAAGGAGGTAACAAAATTTTACAAATTTCAATTAGATAAATATCACTTACTTACCAATTATTATTTAAGAGAAAATCATCCTAGCTCTGAAATTTGTTCATCTTCTTTTTTAGTCTTAGTTAGATTTATTCAACTATTTTTTAGCAAAAATAGAATCCGATGGCATATCATTATATTTGAGATACACACACAGACATACATATAAGTTTGGATGTGGAAATGTCTTACATTTATATAGGCTTGTGTGTGTATACACACACACACACACACACACACACACACACACATATATAGTTGTTGTTGCTTTGTTAGTTTGTTTTTGATGACCTTGACAGTTTTGTGGAGTATTGCTCAAGTATTTCATACAATATTCCTGTATTGGACTTGGTTTTGGGGTAGCCCACACATAAGGAGCGGGCAATTATGTTCCACCTCTTTGAGGGCTGAGTATATATATAAATTATATAGAAACCTTCTTTATGGGAGATTTCTATTCTCTATTTATTTATTTACTCATTTACTTATCTATTTATATATGTATATTTGTAGTTCTCTCATTATATCAGCATTGAGTCATAAATATTTATTATACTTTGGATTATAATCCGATGCTCCTTTGTTTATTTTGTTTCTCATATTTTTCCAGGATTGGCCATTGGGAGTTTTCTCACTGGCTCCTGTGTCCCTTTGACATACTCCATCATTTTGTGTGTGTGTGTACATGTATGTCTTTTTTCTTTTTCTTTTTTTGAAGTGTTTCCTTACATTTCCTTATGATATCCTTCAAGCTTATCTTGTGTATTTACTGCTCAATCTTAAAATCAGCCAAGGATCCTAGTTCCTTTTTTTGGTAAATGGTATTAGAAAGTAATATCTAGGCATTAGGTATGCTCATTGCTACTGGAGTGCTTGCTTCTACTCCTAGCTCACAGAGCAAGAAAATACACATAGGTGTGCTAAACTGTATATATACATGTATCTATGAATATTTATATATGCAATCATCAGTACCTATATTAGTCTAAACTTCATTACCACATGGGTCATTCTGGTCTCCTCCCCATGTTTATCTATAACCTCCCACTCCAACAGTGAGAAACCTACCTCCCAAAATTAAACATCCATTTACTTAACTGTTTAATTTCAGTATACGTATATAGTAGTTTAAGAATTGTTAACTTATATACACTTGGGAAACAACTTTATCAACTAGAGTATTCTGCTTATGAACAGTTATGTTTACCTTTAATCTTATAGAGTCTACTAATTTCTGAAATTATTTAGAACTGCACCTTTTCTGCCCACTTCATTAAAGTTGTTTCATACATTTGTAATACAGTTGGATGCTTTTGGCATATTCTGCACTCCATCCTGGATCCCTTGACCAATTAAAAGATTTTTTAAGCTGGCAAATGTTAAAGTCCACTCTTTGTGCTGTCAAATTCTATGGGTTTTAACAAATGCATAGTGCCATATATACTCCGTTACACTATCGTACAGAATAGTTTCTCCACCTCTAAAAGTCCTCTTATATAACAACACCCCACAGACCTCTAGCAACCACTGATCTGTTTGCCGTCTCTACAGTTTTGACATTTTCAGAGTTCATATAAATGGAATCATACAGTATTACGTAGCCTTGCAGACTGGTTTCTTCCACTTATCAATATGTATTTAAGATGTATCTATGTCCTTGCTAGCACATTTCTTTTTACTGAGAAAAACAGTATTCCATTGAATGGGTGTACCACAATTTGTTTATCCATTCACCTATCAAAGAACATCTTATTTGCTTCTAGTCATTGGTGATTAAAAAGCTATTATAAACAGTTTTGTAATGATTTTTGTGTGAGTATAATTTTTCAAATAAAAATTATATAAATAAAAATAAAATAAAAATTTTTATAAAATTTTATTTAAAATATTTTATAAAAAAATTTTATAAATAAAAATTGGATAAATATCTAATAGTAAAATTCTTTAACTATATAGTAAAACTTTGTTTACCTTTGTAAGACACTGCCAAACTTCCAGTGTCTATGTATTAGTTTATATTTCCACCAGCAATTAATGAAAGCTCCTGTTGTTTTACATTTTGTCAGCAGTTTGTATTGTCAGGCTTTGGATTTTCACCAGTTTAACATATGTGTAGGGGTATAACATTTTAATTTGCAATTCTAAATGACAAATGATGTTGAACATCTTTTCACAGTTTCTGCATTTAATACCATATGATGAAGTATCTGTTTAGATCTATTGCCCATTATTTTACTGGGTTGTATGTTTTAATCATTGAGTGTTATGACTTCTTTGCATATTTTGGATATTTTATCTTTATTAGATATGTTTTGCAAACATTTTCTTCTAGTCCGTGACATATATATTCATCTTCTTCATAGGGATTTTTATAGATTATAAATTTTAAATTTTGATATATTCCAACATATCAATTTTTTTCCTTCATGGGATATGCTTTCAATGTTGTATCTAAAATCTTGTCACCAAACCCTAGTTTTCTCCTAGAAGTTTTACACTTTTTGCAATTTACATTTAGACCTATGATCCAAAATTTGGGTACCCAAATTTTCTAGGACATTTGTTGAATAAATAAAATGTTACTTTTGTACAACTGCCCTCCCCATTAATAACATTTGTGTCATTTCCACATCAACCACATTTTCAGAGAAATAAAACTACCCATCTATCTACCACATCTCAACTGACTGTAATTTGTCCTGGGCTCCACTATTCCAGTAAGTTTACTCTAATCAGTGATATTAAATTAGCAAGTACTTTGAGAAATTCTAACTTACAACTTTACAAAAGGGTCAATAATTTCAAAGTTACTAAAATTATTTTCCAAATAAGAGCTTAATAAAGCTAACTATATATGCTCATATATAATAAATTACTTTCACATGAGTAGTAATACATATATCTATCTACTTTCTTTTAAGGGACTTCTGAATATTATTTCATCTTTCGTCATACTTGGTTATTTTGTTCTTGGCTTGCCTATCTGACTGAATCTCAGTTATATATATCGCAGTGTTTGCCTTATAAATTTGCAGAATGTCTATTATTTTAGATGGAAAGCTTCAGTAGAAGGACAGCGATTTCCACTTATTGGAGTTCTCTAGATTGGGTAGCACAGTGCATTGAAAATAATTTAATTGATTTGCTGGGGGGCAGGAAAATAAATAGTATAGTTATATAATTTGTGAGCCTCTGTATTGTTCATAATACTTAGTTGCAGGTAAACTCTATAGATAGTTTAAGATAAAAATAGGTTTTTACACTATTGATTAATTTACAGTATCTCTAGAAGGGTCAGAAAAGTGGGCTTGAATGAAATGTGTTAAGGAAAAGCAGTCGGGGCAACATCCAGCCAGAGGACATGGCTAATCAAGCATGCAATCGTCACTGCTGCCAACTGGTTGCTGGAATCTCTGCCCCAACACTTCCAAAATTGAATGCCTCTGTTTAAGAAATATTGCTCAAATATTCCCTCAAATAAATTTACTCCATCTGTTCTTCAGGCTCACAGGTAAGCTACAGTGTTCATAATGGAGTCTGAATTCATATCCTAGTAATAAAACGTTGGCTTGAGCAAACTTTAAGAGGAAATAAATATAAATTTAATGGTCATTTTAGTGCTAATTACTATTGTACTTGCAGAACCTGAATTCATCTCAAGAGTAATGTTTTCCTGTTATTACAATATTTTATTCCTCAACTATCAACCTTGTTAATCTTGATATACCTAATTTTTATGGTGTCGTCAAAGGAAGTACACTTCATGTGAATTTTCTGCCTTAAGGAGAACAGATATTATTATTAAAACACAACTGTTTTCACCCATTGCTACTCACTGCTTCCTAAAGGTTCACATTTCCACATACTACTGACCACCCTCATTCTGTAATTTGAAGTAGGAAACCAACATGGATGTAATAACAAGCAAAGGGGAGAAATTCACTGTTAACTGACACAGAGAAGTTTCCACCCTCAGCATTAGCTATGTAATATAGTAGCTTGGAGGGCAATGGATGTAGAGAGAAGTGAGAGCAATCAGCTGGCTTTCATTCAGTGAGATGGAAGACCCTGTCAAAGACACCAACAACTAATCAGCTGCCGACACTGATTGATGCTTTTCCCTGCATTCAAATCTATCATAGTAACCAAGTAATATCTACCGTTTACCCAGTGGATAGATAAACTGGAGCTAATATATGGCTTCTAAGCAAATAGATCATTAATTCTGCTTAATATGTGGGGTTAAAGCTTAAATCTTCTTCCAAGTAGCAACCTTTCCCTTAAGAGGGGGAGAGGGAAAAAAAGCGAGTTATGGTTGACTAAGCAATAAAGATATTTTTTACAAGGAACAAATTTACTGTGTTAGATTTTACTTACTTCGGCTTGCACTTTGCAATTGTCACTTGCTATTAAAACTACAGGGAATTTATTAACATGTTAATTAAAATGGCTGACGACGATAAGAACTGATGGACTGAAGGAGGCAGAGAATTTCTTTTTTTACATTCCTTCCTGGAGTGAAAATTATTTCTCCTTCTGACTTTACGCTTTTTTTCTTTTTCATGAGATGATTTTTAAAATACTTGTAGTCATTGAGTTAATTGCATTTTATTATATTTGGCTTCTAATTACTTGCAGGGCACACCGTAGAATGGCTTTTTAATGGCTTATAAATCCAAAATTTTTCACCAATCACTATGAAAGAAAGATGGTTTGAGATATGCATTGTCATGCGATAGTTAGAGATATAATTAAAAGACATACCAAGGTCATGGTAAATAAGATCTGACAAACTACTACAGGAAGAGGAGGTATACTTTCAAAAGTGTCATGGCACAGCTCAGAGTATTTTGCTAATCATCAAACTTTTGGGATATCACAGTTAATAAAATTATTTATTCCAAAAAATGTACATAGAAATCTCTGCAGAAAGAATGTTTCTAAGTGATACAAGGAAAACTCAAGTGAATTTATGTCAATAATAATAAATACAATTTCTGAAGTTACTTTTGCTCATACATCTGCAATTATAAAAGGTATTACATAATTTATAACATTCAAAATTCATGTGGTATGTTTTTGTAAATAATTTATATAAAGAAACTCTAATATATTTCTTACTATGTTTAGCACAGATAAGCTAAACTTTGTGAAATACTTAAGAAAACATTAAAAACTTATAAGAAATAGTAAGAAGTTCTGTCTTTAATAAACATATAGGAATAAAAATTGCAATTTCTTTAGGCAATGCTCTTTTTACACAATGGATTAAATCCCTCTACCGTGACACCCTCTACATTTTATCCAAGAAAGTTTTTAAAAAATGAATAAATTAAATTTATTTGAGTGTTCATGATATCACATTACCCTATTATCTAAGTGATTACTACACAGTCCAAAAAATATATTAATTCTGTGAAAAGACATAGGAATGAGATAACTAATTTTAAGAAAAACAATCAGGGCTTCCCTGGTGGCGCAGTGGTTGAGAGTCCGCCTGCCGATACAGGGGACACGGGTTCGTGCCCCGGTCCGGGAAGATCCCACATGCCGCGGAGCGGCTGGGCCCGTGAGCCATGGCCGCTGAGCCTGTGCGTCCGGAGCCTGTGCTCCGCAATGGGAGAGGCCACAACAGTGAGAGGCCCGCATACCGCAAAAAAGACAAACAAACAACAACAACAACAAAAAACCAATCATCTGTACTATTCAATGGCAAATATCTGAGCTTTATTAAAAGGCAATAACATAGGGAATTCTGCTTATTAATCCTATCTTTGTATATTTTAATATACCATGCCAAAACAACTTTGGAATTACTGATCCCTATAATAATGAATATGGAAATTCGCATATTAATAAACAACAAACTTTTCATTTATAAAGATAGAGGAAAACATATCGCTAAAAACTATATGTGGGGGAATGTGGAAACCTATCCAACTAGTAATTAAAATAGTAAACTAATTCAAACTTAAGGCAGAATGTGTGCCTCATAAAGAACAGTGTGAAATATAACAGAATTGGTTATGCCGATAAAAGACTTTACTATAATTAAATATGTGGATTTAAATCATTCCATGATTAAAAAACCTCTTAAGCAATTTGTAAAGGGAGTCATAGAAAACTGGCATTTCTTGATCTTGTCAGTCTAGTTCCGGAATCTATCCTCAGGGATGAATGTGAAACACACACACACACACACACACACACACACACACACACACACACACAGAAAGTTTTGTGGCATAATTAATAATAGATTAACTTTGGCAAAAAGCATACATTAAATGTTTAAGAATAGGAAAATGATTAAGCAAACTATAAGATTCCATACTATAGAACATTCTACAGTGATCCAATTGGGTATATAATATCTTATGATGTTAATTTTAAAAAGTAAACAAGCAATACATATTTTATAGTAATATTATATATATGTATATTTATACATTGCACACTGGTTTGTTATTTTTTACACATTTACATGCAAATACTTGAAATATCTAAAAAACAAATATAGGAAATATACTTTTTGAATTCTCAGTAATAGAACTTAGTAACCAAATAGATTCAGACATTTTATGTGAATCTCTTGCTATCTCATTACTTGATATTTGAAACTCAATATTTGGACAATACAGTATACCTCAATATTTGAACTTAACATCAAAATTTGCATTACTTGAACTCAAGATACAAGAGATTTGGAAAAGAGGGCATATTTGTATATACAAATATTAAGAATTGTCTTTGGATGGTAGAACTATGGGCCACTTTTTCCTTCTTTCTATATTCTATATTTGTCAAAATTTATAATGAGTATTTATTTTACTTATTGATGGTGCAAATAATGTATTTGACAAAGAGAAAGAGGTAGAAAAAGATCTTCATAGTAGACTAGATCTAGGCAACTGAATTCAATATGTTTTCAGTCCATTCATGTCCTCTGATATCTGTTTTCCCAATTCTGGACTATCTCCTAATCTATGATGTTTGTACTTTACCTGTGTCTACACAAGACTTAAACGCTCCTTGATTTTTGTGTAAGGATTAGTATATTGGTCTGTAAGCTGCAGATGGGCTATACAAAAGATTTTAGAGACCAATATGCTAAAAGGCACAGAATCTGATAAGTGTTCTGAAAATTCTTATGAATTATGCCAGGACTATGCCTTATCAACTGAAGAATCACAGGAAGGTCCTGTACAGTCTTCAGGCCTTTGATTCTGGTAGGAAGCTAAAGGCAGTATGAATGACTCAACGCTGAGATCCTTCATTTAGAAAATATACAACTAAAAAACACTTCTGTTGATAAGAGTGAATGTCAGTTAGATACATTTTCTCATTTCTGTCCTTTATGAGAAGTGGTAGCCAAAACCAAAACAAAACAAACATTTTAAATAAGAACATTTTCTACTTAAAATTGGCAATACAGCATTAGAGAAAGAACTGATGAGCAGTAACTATTCAATTATGAGCTACTCCATCTTTGGAACATAGAGAAAAATCAATACTGTAAATTGAACAATGAAAAAAAATCCATGAAAAGAAATGATGGACTTAATTTAGTAAGTACATAAATTAAATGCATGTGGACAGTGAAAAATAGAATGTAAATTTAATTTAAATCCAAAGATAAAATTACTATCCAAGGAAGCATTCAATAATATTGGGTACAATTTCTAGAGGAAGACCACAGCAATATTTGCTCTGAGCTCCACTGTAGTCAAAACAAGGGAGAAAAGAAAAGATCTATTGTATTCCTGAGAAAATAAACCAGGAACTCAAGAGAAGCACACTTTCCTGGATACCAGTCTACTTGGGAATTATTGAGTCACTAATGATAGGATGGTGATGAGAATTTTTGCCTCTGAGAGCATATAGGCCAGTATTTGTTTCACACACAGTCTGTGATATTATCCTACCCTTGATCCCTAATAGTTGAACATTTTACTATATAAAGGAGATGAAAGCCATATGAAAACTTAGATTGTTTTGTACTGTTCTTCATGGTAATTGAAATATTATATTTTACTTGCATTTATTTAACATGTGTCAAAATATCCTATATTTGAGAATCACTCACTTGGTTTTAAATTATATCTTTAACAATTAATACCTGCATGACACTGGGTAAGTAATACTATTTTTATGTATCTTTGTTCATTGGTAGGGATATTAGTAACTTCTACCAAATAGGTTTTCTTATTATGATATATTAAGATAATACAAGTAAAGTACTGGAAACAATATGTGAAACATTTTAAGTGTTCAACAAGTAATAGGTTAACATAATAATGATGATGATGATTTTTAAATTATTTTATTATTATTTTATTATAATTTTAATTATAAAGTATTTATAATTTAAAATATTATAATTTATAATTATTATTTAATTAGTATTAATTATTTAATTATCATATAGCTATGTGTTGCTCAAAGTGACACTCAAGTTAATATCAGGCAGAGATGAGAGTCAATGGCAGTTCTTGGCAGGCTTGTTCCTAGCATCCTGCAGCTGTGGCTTTGCTAAATCACATGGGGCCTTTCTGGCACAATGTGATGCTGGTTCTCAGCAAGAACCCACAAGAGTGGATTTAAATATCATGTCAAGAGGCAAGGCTGGAAGCAATCCACTGTGTTACAGCTACCAGAGATTGCTATATGTGACTCACTGCTCACACAGGATATCTACCCCCTGCCACTGCCACTCCCACTCTTTCATCTTTACTCCAGTAGTTTTTTTTCCAGTCCATTTTCTCCTCCCTCTGCACAGTCTATTACTAAGTGTTTAGTAATGGGACCTATTACTAAATGTTTTCCTGATAAAAGACTCCAGCCCTAGGCAGGGGACTTCTTCATGGCAATGACTGGGGAAGAGTTGTTCATTAGAAGTTTCACCTCCAGAGCCTAGCCCAGCACAATACCTGAGCACCCACCATTTCCACTTTCAGAGGGAAAAAGCAAGATCTGTAAATAGATACTTTACTCAGTCTGGTCTCTCAATGCAGATTCAGCTTTTTTTTTTAATCCTTTCTTGTATAAGATCTTTTGCTTCCCTCATATTTACCTCCCATTTCCTGGCACAGTGCTCAGAGTATGCCATACATTTAACATATTCTGCATGAATACATGCATATTTGAACCAGCATGATGAAATATGGAACTTAAAAGCTGATGGTCTCAATTTCTGCTTAGCACTGAATGGAACAAAACTGAAAGAGGAAGGAATGGGAAGATAAATGGGGCACTTGAATCATTCTTACTCTAAAGAGCCTTAACAAAGGTTGTTAACCTTTATTCCTGCCTATTAAAATTATATTTGCCAAATTATTATTTTAGAAGCCTGGTGGCAGGTGTATTGCTTCTAGCTCACTGATCCTGCAGGGAAACCCATCATTCCACAGCTGGCTTTGTGACTTGTACCATAGATTAAATTGCTTGGTTAGAGGGAAAATCAATTGCTATTTTCACAAAAACTTCACAAAATGCTTGCAATCTACAATCTAGTCAAAATCTAAAAGCCCCTTGTAGATTAGTTTTATTGGCTCACTTTATACTGCAGAACTGATGGCATTTCTCACAGAACCTATACTGCCTCATTTCTTCCAACTACAGCACTGATTTTCCTGTTACCAGGAGGAAATGAGTTCTTGTGCAGTTGCTCATCTTCAGAGCATTATTTTTATCCTTTTTGTTTACTTTTTTAATGCAGCCAAATTATTTTTTTCCTATATGCACCATTCTATTTCTATTATGTGGCCATTTACTCCAATTTATTTATCTCAGTGGATAGGAACAGCAAGTCACCTATCATCAAGGATAATTGCCCTACCATTCCGGAATTACTTAAAAGGGAACCAAGCATTCATTCAATAAACATTTATTGAATACGTATTTTGTGTTAGCAAATGGATTACGGGAGTTGAAGAGAATGGATAAAAATTCACTTCTAGAGTGCCAAAAAGAAATATATATATATATATATATATATATACACACACATACACACACACATACATATATATTCAAATATATATATACCTACATACATATTCAAATATATTCAAAGGTTGACTTTCTCTCTCTCTCTCTCTCTCTCTCTCTCTCTATATATATATATATATATATATATTCAAAGGTTCAGAAATAGCTGAAGTATAACCAACAAATCACTGAAATACTAATTAGTAAAAGTTTGTTGTGCACACAGTAAAAAGACAGTTTGCAAACCAGGCGCACTCAAACCAAAATATAGAATGAGGCTCAGGGGTACACTGTCATAAAGCAGCTTATATAGTGAGAAAGCAGTGACTGTTTATTCTTCCAGTGATTGATTGTAATATTGGAAATTTCAGTGGTTACCTCGTGTCAACCTTGGGAAACAGTTCAAATTCTGCTTGACTTCAGGAGGCATAAGCAAGAAATGACCCAGGTCAAGTTAGTCTTGTAAAATAAGCTAAATTAAGCTTTATTTGTATGACTAAACTGGCTTTGTCTGCTCAGGAAATTTTCAAGGCTGGTGTCTGTTTGTTTTTGATTTTAAGCAATATAATATCTCACACCTACTATATAATATTAAATATATATACACATTATATATAATGCACTTGTAAATGAATTATTTAATACTTAATTCCAGTTCACAAAATAGGGACTAACTCCTTATCCTCCCACACATGCCTGTGAAAGTGCACACTATGGTAGCCCAATTATTTACACAAGCTTCCTCTATACCCTTCAATGACTTGTTTAATAATAAATGAGTTGTATTCCTAACACATGAAATTTTAGAGGTGAGATTGTTTGCTTTTGTGTTAGTATAAACATGTTTTTTATGAGTCTCAAGCCATTTTAAAACAACCTCCCTCTGAGTCCAGATAGCATGCAGAGTGTTGGCATGTCCATTACTGACCAGGGCCAGAATTAATTTAGATACTTTTGAAGTTGAGAGAACAGGAACTTTCTGCTTCTGCATTTCAGTGTCAGTACTTCATATCCAACAGATTGAATTATAAACTACTGAAGAAAGTACAAGCATTGCAAACATCTATTTGAAATGTAAATATCTTTCTTTGAAATGCCTTGTTTCCATGACAGAAATAAACTTCAAACAAAGCTTTATACATGGACTGCAATGGAAGAATATTTTAGACACTAACAAGTCTTGATACGACTGATGTAATGATTGTTTCAAAATCAAAAAATTATCATGGTAACCTAGACAAAGTAACTGACACATGTGGGTAGGAAGACTCTAGAGACAGATGGTTCCTATAAAACAGCCAAAAAACTAAGAGTACTTGTTCTAGTCTAATACTTTCCTGCTCAGTTAGAGCACTGTGAGATTCTAGAGTCTATTTAGAACCATCTTCCTTGTTTTCTTAACCACTTAGTACTTAATTTCCTCTAAGAGGAAAACTTTGCCCTTTTCCCTGAACAAACTGTTCTAGCTCTTCTGATATAAGGGCAAAAGCTGCATCAAAATTTTGAATTTGAATGGATAAAATAGTCCTAAATATTACCTTGGCATTTTAGTAACTTAGGAATCCATAAAAACAGGCACAGTTTGTTTTGATGGTATTCCTTACTGTAGCTTTACCTCACACACGTCCTCTCTGTTACCTCCCAGCCACCCAGCATACTAGTAATATGTTCCTGTTAATAGTGCAAAATGAATCACATTAATGATTATTGACATTAACTGATAGCCTACTGCACCATACTGCACCACTCTTTCCTTCCATCTTTGGAATAACCTTGAGAGCTCTACATTTTATGTCCATTTTTACAACTTGAATTTTAAGGTTCAGGAAAATTAAATAATGTTCCAACAGTCAACTATGACTAAGATTAACTCAATCTTTCTACCTCTGGAATCTGGTTCTTCACCAAAAGATATTTATTTATGCTTTTATTCTTTTATAAAATGATCAGTACCTGTCTTAGACTGTGCTATGCTTTACCAATATAACAGCGAGCAAAACAGGCCCTAAGGATCCTTAATGTTAGAATGAATTTATTACCCTTCCCATTGGTATTTTTATTTCATATGATTTCTTAAAGTAGAATTCTAACCCAGTGAAACGTAGTATTCTAATCCAGTGACTGCATCTGTAAGAGAAAAATTTAACCTCTACCCAACCTAACATAAATGTTTGGGGATTTTTTGGTTACTGTTTGTTGAGTCTAAATTCAAATCCGAAGATGAAGGTTTATTCTGCCCTTTGTTCAAGACCTTTCTTGCTAAATTTGTTCAACAATGTGAAAAGAGTGGATCAACCTCTTGTAATGTAAGAGGCATAGTTTTTCCATTATACCAGAGGCTTTCCAACTGAAAGAAAAATCAGGTTCTTATAATATTTTGAAGAGCCATTTATTATGGTTGTATTTCTTTATCTTTTAGCCAATTAATATATTTATACTACATAAAGCTTTAGTAAAACATATTAAAAGCCTGGAGGTTAATCCTGCATCTGATAATTCCCTTATAAATCAAAACACTCATGTTTTTCTTGGTGTAGCATCTTGTAATATTTGATGCCTAATGACATAAATGTAACCATTTAGCATAAACCTCTTTATTATGAATGATTAACCTGATTATCCTAATACTAAAGCAATGGAAACAGCAATGTCATCATGTATGATTTTTCCTATTTGGATGCATAAATGAAAATCATACCAATAAAGTATTCTCTGGATTTGAAACTGAACAGGACCTTGTGGGGTCCTCCTGGGTACAAAACCTTGTCTGTGTCCCCTGTCTTGTTCATAGGAAAAAGGCTTCAGCCTCCTAGACCTTCCCTGAGTTCCAAAGGGCATATTCAAACAATTACTAATTAGAGAAGAAAGGGAATGCAGAAACAAAGGAGAGGCAGTCAAGAAATAATAATGCAGCAATAAAGCAGGGTCCTGGTTCCACCACAAGGAATATACATAACCAATACCTTTGAGTTCTTCTGTAGGAACTAAGGCCCCCACCCAGGTGGAGGATGGTAACTTCAGGCTAAGCACAAGATTCCTAGAATACCACCCTGTTATCTCACCACCAACCAACCAAAGAAAGTCACACACCCTGCAGCGCTCACCCCAGATTTTGCCTTTTGTACATGAACTTGCATTTGGCAACAGATTCAGATTCATGCCAGTCTCTAAGAGAATTAGAATAGTTGCTAAACCATAATGATATTTGTTCTCATTTTACCATTGGAAATTTGCAGATGTAGCAAATATTGAGGTGACAATTTGATCATAAAATTGTGTGTGTGTGTGTGTGTGGTGCGTGTGTGAGTGTGTGGTGGGGGAAGTACCTAAAGTGTGGGTACTTCAGATAATACCATGTGGATACACACAATATGCACGTAAGTTTTTAAAGTATGCCATGATGCATGAAGATGATTCATTATTTTGTATATTATCTATAACCCCCCAAATTATACTTGTTCAGGAGAGGAATAAAAGGTTAGAGATAAAAAATAAATGGATACCTCTCACAAGCACATGAAAATATAGAAAGACCCAGATTTTTCCTTCCTATATAGGAAAAAACCGTTCTTCCCTACTATGTTTTCTCCTGTGTCTCTCTTTTACTTCTCATAGGAAACACTTCACTTATGACACTTTGGGTAACCAAATATGTGGGAGTTTTCCTCAAAACAATAACAAGCAATTCTCAGACAACAGCTAGGTGTATGACAATTCAACTCCATTCTAACATGCATCAGATTCCACAGGTTAAAGATTTAGTCTTACAGTACTGCCTTCACACCCCCAATTCCATTTTCTGATTCCAATTGCAAGATTTTGACCTGACTGGCTACAATTTAGGGGTCCTAACAAGCCCCTCCAACTCAAAATGCCAATCCCAAGTCCAAGTTTTTACCTATACTTCTGATCTACCGGCTATCAGTCAGAGGTTCCCATGACCCCCTACTTGCTTTCAATTAATTTGCTAGCGCAGCTCACAGAACTCAGAGAACCATTTTACTTATTAAATTACCAGTTTATTATAAAAGGAGATAACTCAGAAACAGCCAGGTGGAAGAGAAGCATAGGGCAAGACATGGGGAAAGTGCATGGAGTTTCCATGCCTTCTCCAAGGGTGCCATTCTCACCACATCTCCACATATTCACCAACCCAGAATCTCTCTGAATCCAGTCCTTTTGGGTTTATACAGAGGCTTCATGGCATAGACATGGCATTAAATTGTTGTCCATTGGCCCTTGATTCAACCTCAAGCACTTCTCCCCTCCCTGGATGTGGCATGGGGTAGGGTGGGGTAGGACTTAAAGTTCCAAATGTGTAATCACTGGTCGGTTCTCCTGGTAATCAGTCCCCCTTCTTAGGTGGGTCTTAAAGTCATACCACGGAGATAACAAAAGACATCTACCACTCTCATCACAGGAAATCCCAAGGGTTTTAGGAGCTCTGTGCCAGAAATAAGGAGGAAAACCAAATATATATTCCTCATATCACAGAAATATAAAGAATAAACATACCCTAAGAATACAATTCCAAACACATGTACAGATCTATCTTGTAATAGCTCAGGTTATTCTGTTAAAAAAATAAGCTTTGCTTACTATGCATTAGTATAAAGTTTAATTAAGCATTTTACTGATTTATCATAGCCAGATTTTAATAAACTGCTATTGTCATTCAGTATACAGATAATTTATACACACATAGTATTATATATAAATGGACTTATTTAGAACAATATAAGCTTAGAAAAATCACAAAGAAACACACTATTCTTAAATAAATTTATCTGTCTTCTTAACATAATAACATTATAAGCAGCTCCAAATATGTAGACAGCAGTCTAACAAATAGCCTAAGGATATGACAGGTTAGGGTAGCCTTTCACTGGGTTTGAAACCAAGCAGGACACTGTGGGACTCCTGGGCATGGAAACCTTTCAAACAGTTGCTAATCAAGGAAGGGAGGGGATGCAGAGACAAGGGAGGAATAGTCAAGAAACAATATTGCAGACTTGAGGCAGGGTCCTGGTTCCCCCTCAAGGGATACACAAAACAATATCTTTGAGCTCTTTTATAGAACTAAAGCCCCCAACAAATGGAAGATGTCAGCATTCTTCATTCCAGAGAAGATCACAGTTTGGTAACCCAGAGGAGCTCATCAGGAGACCACCTGAGACCAGACTAAGGAGCGCAGGCCCTGCACACACCATGATCCTTATCAGCAACTCCACCCTTGAACCATTGCTATAAAACTCCTCACCAAATCCCCCTGGGTAGGGACACACAGTTTTTGAGGGCATGAGCCTGCTGTGTCCCTCTTTGCCTGGCAAAGCAATAATGCTATTCTTTTCTACTTCACCCAAATCTCTGTCTCCAAGATTTGATTGGGTACCAGTGCACAGAGGCCGAATACTTGGCATCAGATTGAGAAAAATGTTTTCATTCTAGACAGCAAGTGATTTCTGTGTGTGGAAACAGAATCTCCTCTTTGACAGTGCTAGCAAATATCAATATGGTTCTCTACTCTGTACTCAGTTTTAGTGATAATGTTTTTTGAGCTTCTAATAGAATGCCAGGTCGTATGCATACATAGTAAATAATAGCTTAATTAGTAGTAATGCCTACATTATCTATGTCAAATTGTAAAGAACTATAATTAAATACTATGATTAGAAAATAAACAAGATTTAACTAATATTTATATAAAGCAAATTTAGTTCAATAGCTTAACTAGCTCATAATTAATCTGAAAACAAAATTTATAAGCTTTATGTACAGTCACTATTAGTCTTTCATTTGATATGTAATTTAGTGTATATCTTAACTTCATGACATTCCAACGCTATTGAATGAATGTTGATAACCAAACCTGCAAAGAAATCCTCTTCACGGATCACCAGAGAACAAAGGGATATAATTGTTATTACAGAAATTGTAATTGGTTTTAGGGAGGCCCAAGGGCCTGGGAGTTACACAAGCATTGGTACAAATTCCAGCTCTGGACAACAACTTCACGTGTAATTGAGCAACTTATTTATTTTGTCTTAGCTTCCTCTCTTCTTTTGAGAAGTGAGGAAATTCTAGCATCTATGTTATGGCTTGCTGTGGGATAAAGTATACACGCCATAAACATTAGCTAACCTCATGATCATCACTGTTACTTTTGTATCACCATCATCACCCACATTAGTGTCATTAACAATACTGCAAGCATGGATTTGTGACTATTTTCAGATAAACATAAAAACCAATACAAACTTGGCAAGATATGATTTTGAAGTTGTGTCTTTTTTAAAAAATATAAGAAAATTTCAGGAACAATGCAATCTACTTTATAAAACACATTGGATCATTTATTTAACTGGTCTAGCTTGGAAAAAAAAAGTTTAGGTAAGTCCCAAGATTGTTTAAAAATGATATATTTTTTTCCATTCCCAACAGAATGCCTTAATAAACAATGGGTACATTAAGACATTCATTTATTTGTAAGCAGACACTGCTTTATATAAGGTTTTTACTGGTTTAATTAACTTTTTATTTTAGCAAACCTGCAAAATACACTCCTTACCCAAGTCTTCAAACAAATATTACAGATCATTAATTTTTCATTTTTTTACATTTCTTCTAGCCACTTTAAACAACTGTGAATTGAATCTAGTGGATTTTTTAGGGCCATGAATTTTTAAAATTCATATAGATTATTTCCTTATCTCTGTGTTAGCATAGATTTTATTCTGATTTCAGAAACTGCTGATTCTGAATGTATCCAGATTGTTTTATATAATCAACATCAAGTGGAAAAAATTAATTTCTGGGACCATATTATCCTCTTGAATACAAACACAAATTCAAAAAGCTTTAATTGAGTGCTTACTATATGCCCTACCAATGTGCTAGATGCAGGAGCATTATATTTTCACACTTTACACTCAACGTTAGCATTTTCAATTGATTTTGAACTTAGGGTTTAATTCCTCAATAAATAAGTAAATAAATATTTTAACTTAGTATGCAACTTTTACATTGCTTAGTTTAACATTTCAACAAAGTATTGAATGATGTCTCCCTTCTGTTTTGACCACTAGTTCATTTCAGTCATATATATTTATATACACATAGTATAGCAGAATTTCTCTATAAACTCAAAGCATAGTATGGTTTGTAAGGTAAACAGCCCTTTTAACAGTAAAAAGTCACCACTGGCAACTATGCTCTGTTTTATCAAGAAAAAAGTAAATAAAGCCAAAACCTGAAATCAAATGTATGGACACTATGACTGCTTCTGTGTTTATTTTGAGCTTTAGACATTTACTCTAAACCTTAATCAAACAAATAGTTTCTTGAGCTCCTCTTTTGAGGATCCCAAGTTGATCCTTCTATTATCAAGTACCAGCATCAGCTCCTTTGACCCTGGTTAACTTCTGTGTTCCTCTTTCTGTCTTATTCCAAGCCGCCTGGGACTCACTCTCCTTCCTTTCCTCTTTATTACTGTCACTGTCAACTCTATACATTGGCATGCCCCTCCACCAGGACCAACTGTGGTATAGGAATCTTTCTTTCTGTCTCCCTTTTTGTTTGTTTCTTTCTGCCAACAAAACAAATGTAACTAGAATGTCATTCTTCTATACTCACAGTGATATCATGATCATATCTCCCTTCCTTTTCCAAATTAAATTAAAATCACATGGAATACTTAAATTTCAGATAGGTAAGAGGTTTAATATCACATCCCCCTAGATCACATTCTACCCTAAATATTTCAGGGACTTCCGTGGTGACGCAGTGATTAAGAATCCGCCTGCCAATGCAGGGGACACGGGTTTGATCCCTGGTCCAGGAAGATCCCACATGCTGCGGAGTAACTAAGCTCGTGCGCCACAACTACTGAGCCTGAGCTCTACAGCCCGTGAGCCACAACTACTGAGCCCATGTGCTGCAACTACTGAAGCCCATGTGCCTAGAGCCCGTGCTCTGCAACGAGAAGCCACCACAATGAGAAGCCCCCACACCACAATGAAGAGTAGCCCCCACTCGCTGCAACTAGAGAAAGCCAATGCACAGCAACGAAGACTCAACACAGCCAAAAATAATAAATAAATAAATAATAAATAAATAAATAAATAAATGAAAGTGAGTCCTTAAAAAAAATGTAGCTGGTCATGGAAGGTTTAAAAAGAAAGTTGCAATCTATAAAAAAAAATATATTTTAAACAAGCAACCAAATACATAAAAAACTAAAACAAAGTCCATCAAAATCTAGAGACTTACACAGTGCACAAAGGTCTTGCACCTGACTTCTAATCCCAACTTGCAACAGCCCTGATTCATGTCATTCTCTTGGGCCAGGGCCCACTTTGCTCGGCGTTGCCACACTGTGACATCATAGAAAGCTGCTTAAGTATTTCTTGCCCTGAGATTCCACTGTGGCATCCAGCCTAAGTGGAGTTAGGATCCTTCTCCTCAATATTAAACTAAGAATCAAGAGGTCTTACTTTTAACTCTTGAAACACAAATAGTTAATTCCATCGCTTATCCTAAACAATAAGTTTAATGTTGGAAATCCTAAACTCTGAAATCTCTTTGTAAACATAGGTATTCTTAATTTCTATAATAATAGCTCCACAAAATCAGTTGCCTTAAGGAAGAGGGGGTCACAAGTACATGTTGATTTTTTAGTAAGATATTCTGTTATATAAAAGATAATCTTGGGCTTCCCTGGTGGCACAGTGGTTGAGAGTCCGCCTGCTGATGCAGGGGACACAGGTTCGTGCCCTGGTCTGGGAAGGTCCCACATGTCGCGGAGCGGCTGGGCCCAATGAAAATTGATATAAAATTTTTTAAAATGGAATTATTCCCAAACAGAAATATAAAAATAATCGTTTCAAGTGTATCATTTTTGAATTAAAGAATATCTTAGTGTTTCAGTGTACAGGATTTGATGTTGAGAAAATATATTTTTAACTGTTATTTCACTATGGCACCAAATCAAGGTAATTAAATCCCTTTTGTACCTGGTTCTCTAATCCATAAGATTAATATTACTTAGCTTATAGTATTTGGATCCAATTACCATATTTTATTAGTTCTAAGTCACATAATTTAATTCCTTCATATTTTAACATCTCTGAAATCAAGGTGCCTTCTACAATCAATATGGGAGAAAAGCATTGTGAAATAATGTATTTGGCAAATATAGAACATCCTGTAATGTGATAAAATATGATATATGAGATATGATATATGATATATCTCATATATGATATATGAGATATATGATATATGAAATGTGATATATAAAAATGAGAGGGTCTATGCATGGGAATTAAGAGCTATCCTTTGGAATGAGACTGCCTAGGGTCAAATCCCACCTCTGCCTCCAACTAGATATACGACATTGTAAGAATTATTTAACCATTTTTGGCCTATTTTTCTGACGTATGATATGATAATGACATAAAAAATAAATGCCTTAGTTACTTCATTGTTGCCAGCAGAAATGGTGTGATGTTTGAACTCAAGACATTTAGCCAGTGCTCACAAACATTTAGCTACCTTTAACTCTCTTTAAATCTCTTTTAAATTTCAGGCATCTGATTTTTTTCAGAAACAAATTAACTAGTACTCCACAGCCACTGAGATTATACTAACTTCCTCCATGAAGTTTCCTTTTCTTGACATACAGGTTAGTGATGCAATCAGAGCAAAGCATTAATTTTATACTAGTGTTCATTCAGTCACTTTCAATGAATGATTTTCAGAATATTCACTGTGTTCTGAACAGTGAAAAGTCTTTCAGAAGTACATATATTTTTAATATATGTACTAGATTTCTGGTAGAAATGATAGACCAGTAAAACATGATAGAGTAGATTTCAGAGAAATCGGTTTCCAAATAGTTTTCTATCTGTGTAGTAGAAAGGGTTTCAGAAAATCTCTTCTCTAAGTAAGTTGTCATTGTAGAAATTTACCTCAAAAGGAGACAGGCTCTAGGCTTTGTCCTCTAGAAAGTGTTGCTTTACTTTTCCCATACATGAACCTTCTTGGCCAAGTGCTGCCTGTCCCGTCATTTGGAAATTTGTAGTCCGGCTCCCATACTGGAACTGGTTTTGGATTGAAAGGAACTGCATGAAGTCTATACAATGGAAGTGAGGGTAACGATCACTTTCCAAACATCCCTAAATATGTATAACCATCTGTACTAGTTTCATAGGGCTTCTGTAACAAAATATCACACACTGGCTACCTTAAAACAACAGAATTGTATTCTCTTACAGTTCTAGAGACTGGAAGTTTGAAATCCTGGTGTTAGGAAGGCCATGGCATTGTAAAACAAAGAATGTTGCCCACCATCCAGTTCTACAATGATTAAGTCATTAGCTACTGCAGTCACTGACCAACAGTGCTCCCAGGAAGGAGTTCAGGATGAAAAACAAGATGAGACATTCTGTGCTTTGGGAAAAACAAGCCCCTTAGATAGTTAGGTGTATATCTCAGGAAAAATGTTAATGAACCAGATTCTTGCATCTTCCCATACATAGAAAAGCACTAAATCATTAACTAAGATATTTGTTCCTTGGGACTAGCGTTAATCTCTTACTGAGTTGTGTGATTCACTGCATGTATTCCCTAGCCAAAAATCAAATTTATGAGGTTTCTCCCCTTACCTCTTTGGAGCAGTCCCCTCAGAGCTAATGAGAGGCTGTTTCCTGGGCTATAGTCCTCAGTAAGTTTCCTAAATAAAACTGAAACATACAACTCTTAGACATTTTTCAGAGTTGACACTTCCTCTGAAGGCTCTAGGGGAAGATTCTTCCTTGCCTTTTTCAGCTTCTGGTAGCCCCAGGTGTTCTTTGGCTTGTAGATGCATCATTTCAATCTTCTATCATCTTCCTCTGTCTTCACATAGCATCTTCATGTGTGTTTCTGTGTGTTCACCTGGCTATCTCCTTATAAAGGCACCAGTCATACTGGATTAAGGTGCCATCCTACTCCATTATGACCTCGTTTTAATTTAACTAATTACATCTACAAAAAACTTCACTTCCAAATAAGGTCACATTCACAGGTACTGGGGATTAGGACTTCAACATGTTTTTTTGAGAACATATTCCAAAGTACAACAAGATCACACAGATATATGTCCTATCGTAATTCTAAACACTATTATATTTTATAATATGGCTGAAGCATCACTTGGTCCTTTGGACTTTTGAAACTCTGTATATCTTCCTTAAGCCTAACATCTAGGGAAGAAACCCAAATTACATATTAACATAGCTCAACCTTATATGAGATCCCCCAATGCAAATCTAAGTAACAAGTGTTTACATACAATTCCCCTATCCCTATAAAGACATAAATTGAATTCCTTCAGTGTGCTCATATTAGGAAATCCTTACTTTGCAGCCTATAGCATAGGAAAAAATATTGCAGACACATGTTGCCTGAAGTTTAATGAATATTGTCTCCTCAACTTTTATTATAGAGCATTTCTGGACAATTTCTAAAACTCATTTGAACAGACCATGCAAAACCTGTCCTTCTAGTTCTTTGGTCTCTCAGTTTCAAAAATTTCCCCTTGATTATATTTAGCCAGCAATTCCCATATTTATATTTTGAACTTTATCCTTACTAGTAAATACATCATCTCCAAAATCTGCTTCAAATATTCCACCTCTGCAATCATCACCTCTCCTTCCAACTCATTTACTTTAGAAACACCCAAGCACAAGTTTTAGCCTCATAGGCACCTTCACTGTGTGGTATTCCTCTTTTTATTGTTTCTCCTACTTTCCTTTATTACCTACCTTTGACTCATTGGTCATGAAGACATACTCAATACTTATGTACCTCTCTCTTGTCTGTCTTTCTGGCCTGAACAAAATTCCTAAGGATGACTGAAATCAACTACTCATTTCACTGGGATTACCCATGAGTAGTTAAGTATTGCTAAAGAAAATAATAAAAATTATTTAATTACTATACCTTAACTTCATGATCAAAAGAATAAATATTGAACACTCAAATACATATTGAACACTTGTCAGTAGTCCAAGACCAATTTTCTCATAAGTTTACATTCCCACACTCTAAGAGATTAATTTACTGTTCTCTTTTCATTTCAACCTGTCCATTTTTTTCTCTTCAACCTCTCTTCTAACCATATTCTCAACTGATGGCCTAGCCTCATAATTCACTAGTGATGTGGAATCCATCTGAGAAAATATACTCCTTTTCCCATTACCAAACAACACACCAACTTGTATCAGTAGCCCTGTATCAGTATTTCTACCTCTGACTTTGATCTATTTTGTGTCATCTGACCTTCAATTTCTTTGTCTTCACAAGACCATTCCCATTCACATAAAAACCTGCTCTAAAACGTACTTTCTAAACCAGAAAGGAAATAAAATAAAATCAGAAAGAGAAACAAAGAAACATCAACAAAGCAGCTCTACCTTGACCTCATATCTGCTTCCAGTGTCCTAGTCCTTTGTAACTCCTGAAACAATTTATCAGCATTGTCTCAAAATTCTCACCTTTCATTCATCCCTTGAAAAGAATATTTTATTTGATGTTTTCCAAGTTACAAAATAATATCTATGTTTTGAAACACAGCGTTAAAGACTCTTGTCTTTGCCAAATAGTCCATTAGCTGTAATTCAACCATATGGCCACATGGAAGAGACTTATAAATATTGTCTGGCTATCTGTCAAAAGGAAAGATGAATAGTTTTGATGAATAACTATCACTATTTGCCACATCAGCTTATTGAAAGTTCATATATGTGGAAATTGAAATCATCATTAAAAAAGAGCAAGGTTACAGAGTTAAACTGAGCTAGGAGCTAAAGTATTCAACAACAAGGGACCTGGAATTCTGTATATTATTAAAACAAAGAGCAATAATGTGTGGTCCAGTCTAATATACAAAGCTCTGTGCTTTTAAGTGTAAGTGGAAGGGTGCAGAGTTTGGACGTAGCAATGAGAAATAAAAGGGTGCCAAGCTCAACATCAAGCCAGAGGTCCAAGGGATATAAAATGCAAAAGTCACCACTAGGAGGAAGGAGGCTATAGAGTAAGTAGTGTTCTCAGAAAAGTGGTAGATTTCTGTTAGAACATAAATGGGAAAGAAAAATCAGAAAAAGGCTTGAAGATATGGGGAAGTTTCTGATATGCAAAGGGTGAGGGAAAGATGTTAGAATAGGATATGTATAGAACCAAATGGGGAACAAAGTATGTTTAGAGTCCATGGGCATATGGTGGGGTTTGTGGGGTTGAGTAGTGGATGAGGAATAATCTGAGAGAACTGGGCTTCTCTGTGGTGTCTTATAAGGAGAGAGAAATTGTTCCTAATGGCCCCGAGGCAGACTGTCATGCAGTATCTAGGTCTCCCTCTTGCCTTCTGCTGACGGAGGTCTCCAGGCAAAATATGAATGAGCCAACTAAGGAGTAGGGCCCACTCTTTGACTCTCTCTGGCAAACACATCAACTATATATTTTCTATTTAATTTATTGATTTAGCTAATTTTATGGAGTTCCTAATATTGAATCATCCATTCATTCCTGAAATAAGTTCTAATTAATCAGATTATATCACTTTGATATTTTGGTAGGTTCCATGTGAAAATATTTTATTTAGAATGCTTTCATTTATATAAAAAAGTTTATATATTTTTCTGTTTTCACATCATCTTTACCAGGTCTTTATTGAGGGAAAGCCATCTACTTTCTTGGTCATGAATAGTTACAAGGAGATTAGAAGTATCTTAGTTGCTAACAAATAACAAAGATGTGATATGGATTTTTGTGTACTTTTGACAGACCTTTACTCACTTTTCCAATGTTTTCCATAATAATGGGTCTAATCAAGTTTTCTTCTTTCTGGATTAATTTTTGTATTTTATTTTTTAGCAAGAAATTATCTGTTTCCTCTCAAATGTTAAACATTTTCCCATGGAATTGTATGTGGTATTCTCTTGTGATTATTTTAATATCTTTTCTAAAATCTAAGAGGTTACAGCCTATTTCTCATTCCTAATTTTACCTACTATGCCCTCTTTTTTGTTTATTAATCATATTAGTGATGCTTTTCGTTCACTTAAAATATTTTGCCTTAACAATAAATCCAACTTTAGATCATTTTTAATTACACTAACTTCTACCTTTATTTTTATTAATTTATATTTCCTCATTTCATTTTTAAAATGTTCTTTCCTTATTTTGAAAATATGAGAAGTAGGTAATTTTTTAAAATTAATTAATTAGTTAATTTATTTTTGGCTGTGTTGTGTCTTTGTTGCTACACGCAGGCTTCTCACTGCGGTGGCTTCTCTTGTTGCGGAGCATGGGCTCTAGGCATGCGGGCTTCAGAAGTTGTGGCTCGCGGTCTCTAGAGTGCAGGCTCAGTAGTTGTGGCACACAGGTTTAGCTGCTCCGTGGCATGTGGGATCTTCCTGGACCAGGGCTCGAACCCTTGTCCTCTGAATTGGCAGGTGGATTCTTAACCACTGCACCACTAGGCAAGCCCAGAAGTAGGTAATTTTTAAATAGTTTCTCTTTTGTAATGAACATATAAAAAGCTTTGCTGGCTAGACTAAATTTTCTTCTTGTATTTGCTATATCCCATAGGCTAGGATATATTTTTTCTAGCTAATATACTATTTCAATTTTTATATCCTTTTTTGATACAGTGCTTGTCTAAGAATATGGTTCAAATGTTTTGTGGTTTTAAAATATATATATTAATTTTTACTGTATTATGATTAGAATATATGCTTTTCAAATTTTCTATATTTGAAATTTTCTTCAGTTTTTCTATTTGGTGTGGTAACTAGACAGAAAAGTAGATAAATAAACAAACAAATAAATTGCTCATGAGGAATACAAGTTTATATATTTATCTATTTCATTAAATCTGTTGATTAGAGTATTTTATACTTTCATTTTCACAGTTACCAAGTCTCTTTGTCTCTAAATAATACATGGAAAATTCCAAACATAATTGCATTTTATCTCATTTAGATTGACATCTGATAAGTTTTGCAATATATAATGTGTTGGCATTGTTGACCTAAAACAGACCGTCAGCAAAAATGGGTTTGTTCTTGATCAACAAAGAATTGCAATTCAGGGTGTGCAACCATGGCCAGCCATGTGCAAGTCCCCAGCAAAAATGGAGAGAACTCTTTTATAGATGGGCAACAGTAGTTGGGAAGGCTATTGTAAACAAAGAGTCCATGGTTTTTCATTGACTGAGTTGTGACTGTCTCTCATTTTCTGAGCTCTTGCCAGGCAAGAATAGGGATACTTTCTTCTTCCTGTTGGGCTCTGCTCTCATTGTAGGGCATGAGACTCCCACCTTCTGTCTCCCAACTCTATTTAATTCAGGTTCCATTTACTAATTTTTTACAGCTTGTTATCTATGTATATACAATTATGGCACTTGTATTTTTCTAAAAGTGTATCTTTTATTTTACAAAATACCTTTTCATCTTATTGAGAGTTTTTAACTTTAAATAGTCTTTTGTTTGATACAACTATTTCTATACCTACTTTTTTATATTTATATTTGTCTGGAAGATATTTAATTAACCCTTTATTTTTAAATTTTCTTTATTCTTTTAAATATATTTCATAGAAATTTAACATTTTATAATGGCTTAATTAAATTACTTATGTTTAATAAACCAAATGATGAACAAAATTTTATTCTGTTTTTATTTTATCATTTATTTTATTTTTTCTTTATTACCTTGTAATTATTTGTGCTGATTTAAGTGGGTTTATTTATATTCCTTTTTTTTCCTTCCCTAGAAGATTTTTCTACTTTTTTTATTTCATCAATGATCAACATTAATTGTGCACCCCTGGTGCATATAAACAAACAAAATATACTTCTCTTCTATTACATGAGAACAAAACAACGTTCCCTCACTGTTTCCACTCGCCAAGTAAATTAAGACTTTTGAACAGTTGCACATCTCCAATACCTTCTACTCTAACTCCAGGCACTGATGATAGCTAATATTACAGAATGTTTAGTGTAGGCCAAGCACTGCTCTTTGTACTTTACACATACTAACACACTTAATCATCAGCAAACGCCTATGAGAGTGACTATCATGAGCCACACTAAAATGAAAACTCCATGGAAGCAATATATTTCTGCTGTTTTGTTCACAAATGCATCCCAAGCACTAGAATGGTGACTGGCACATAGCAAGTGTTCAATAAATATTTGTTTAATAAATGCTTCCACAATTTTACACATGGGAAGCATGGTAGAACAGAGAGGTTATATGATTTATTTTAATTTCACCACCAACAATTGGTAAAACCTAGATTGAAATTCAGACACCTTGATATTAGAATCTGTGTTTTTAACTATTACAATCTTAAAAGAGGTTTATGATGATGATGATGATGATGATGGTGATGTTTTTGTCTCTCCCTCATGAACCAAAGTCTATGTTTTCTCAAGATAGTTTAATAATTTTAGTTTCAGAAAGTCTATTCTCTTTTAAGTCACCATTTTCATCCCATAATATTATATACTCTCAGATAATATATCAGCATCAAGACACTTCCTAGGATCTGCTGCTTTCTTGTCACTGCCCTGAGGCTCTTTTATGATTACCCCTAGTCTATGTGTACCTGAAGTCTTGGTAGAATTAGATGGCATGGTGTTGGAGTTGGAGCTGGTGTTATAAGTGGAGGGAAGTTGGCCACCACTCACGTGTATCTCTCTATTCTCTCTTTGATCATACCCAGTATGACTTCAGTCCCCTTTACTCTGATATTACTCATGGTCATTAACAACACCCATGTTGCCAAATATAGTAGCCCCTTCTTGCTCTCATCTGTCTAAACCATCAAGAGCAGTTAACAGTTTTTCACTTCCTCCTTCTTGAAACCTTCTTCTCTTTTGTCTTCCATGGCATTACAGTTTTCTTTCCACTTTTTTAACTGCATATTCTTAAGGTTCCATTGCTAAATTTTCCCCTTTTACTTAACCATTAAAGATTAGATTTTTTCAGGGCTTGTTCATGGGTCTGCTTCCCTGGTTTTATTTTTATCATCTCCATAGACAATAATGCAATCTGATGGCCTTAAATACCTCTTATATTATGCCTTTACCTGTATAGCATCAATTTAAAACATTGCTTCTGAATTTCAAAGACATATATTAAACTGTATCTCTGATAATGCTTCAAAAATTAATCATATACATTAAAATCTGAGTGTATATAAAAATAGAACTTTTGATCCTCATCCTGCTCCATCCCACGAACCTGTTCTTCCCAGGTCTTTTCAATTCTATAAGTGCCTTCAGTTTACAACAACCTATGAAAAGGATTGTTTTACTCATAAATAAGAGCTTATTTCATATATAGGTTATCCAAAATATTTAGCAAATACTTTTTCTTCTCTACTTCTCATGTACCATTACCCAGTTCTAAACTTACATCTCTTCTTGCATCAACTGCTACAATACCTTATATTTTCTTCTCTTCCATTCTTTCATCTCTATAACCCATTTTCTATTCAGCAACAAGAGTAATAGATTAAAATCATCAGTGAGAATCTGCCAGACCCAGTTTACAAACTTTCCACTTTACCATAATCACAACATCACATGTCTAACATCATTTTGCCCAACTTCCTCTCGTCTCCCCAAATCACATGAACATTTTTTCCTTTCCTCAAGTTAGACAAATATCTTTTCCAAAAGATCCCTCTCTCACGTCCATTCCTAGGCCATTTATATCAATGGCATCTTCTTTTTCTTCAGATATCACACAACATTTTACCTTCTCACAAATTACTTTCCACCTCAGTTCATCTTTATTAGATTACCATGTTTATTTTCTTTGATTTATCACAGTTTAAGAAATTATCTAGCCGATATATTACTTGTTTTATGCATTTCTCTCTAAAACATGAGCTCAGGGACTTTATCTTGTTTACTACTCTCCACTTCCTAACAGAGTGGATGGAATGTATGCATAAATGATCATAGAAAACCATTCAATTATGCTGCTCAATGTCCTTTAAAAAAAACATTGCTTTGAAATTCAGAGAGAGTTTAATAGTACACAAACTGCTCTTTTACATTACAGGAGAAGGCACAAATCTAAACTCTGGTTGGAATTTTAGAAGCCACAATTAGGCATGGGAATGAGGTTTAGGTTGACCCTTGTTTAACAGGCACTGGAGGAAAGCAGAAATGGTAATAAGCCCCCAGGCATGGGCAAACACAGTGACCATGTGATAGTTCAGAGGACATATCCAATCCAAAAGAGCCAAACAGAAGTTAATAATGTGCATTTAAGTTTCTTCCATGTCTTTTCATAGCTTGACAGCTCATTTCTTTATAGCACTGAATTCAATTCTCTTTTTAGGAAGAGAATGTAGGTCTGTCCTTGAAAATGGATCAGCAATTAAGACTACGGGGCTCATTTAGCACTCTCCAGCACAGGTGGAAGAAGTGATTTCTATCGCATAACTTGATGGGATAAGTTAATACCCACAGAAATTTTTCAAATACAAATTAAAAAGTCTGCTTAACTCACTTCTTTTCTATTATACCATGCATCATTCCTGACCATGACTGCTTTTCAACCCAGCATTATATGTGTAATAGATCTCAATATCATATGCTAGTATACGAGAATAAGACTATATATACCAAGACAAAAGAAGGGATTGGGAAGTTTGACTGGGATAGAGACTAGTAAAAATCAAGACCAAATTGCATGATGAAGTCATTCATTCTCGAAGAGGATTATTAAAGCTCAAAAGACATTAATAAGTGTGTGGTAAGGAACGATGTTGACTTGGTACTCCCTGGAGAGAGAAGTTTGTATAAGCTAAATAGAATTGAGGGAGATGTGGGCAGGCAAAGAGCAATGCAGAAAAAGACATAATGATACAGTTGTTAAAGGATTTCCAACACCAGGTAAGGCTATCTTTCTATGAAGCTGAGTTTGGTGTGTTCCAGGGAAAACTAGCAGTATGAGATATCCATCAGTCTCTTGGACAAATGGGGCCGAATTCACCCCAAACCTGAGTATCACATTTGGTAATATAACACTGGACCAATGTTTAATACCCATTTCAGATTTTATGCTTATCACCATGCAGAAACATAGATTATCATGCTGTTCAACACAGCTTGAAATTGCTATGTGCCTTAGAACTGTCTGTGTCTCTTTGAAGCTTTACAGTAGACTTGTTTTTCTTGTTTATTCATCTTTTCTATCAGAACTATGCATATTTTTAGACTAGAAAATTCAACCTCCCTAGAAAACTTATTTTATTATATTACAAAGATTACACAAATGAAAGCAGATTTATTGAGCATACAAAAAGATATATCAACAAACAAAAATGGAAAAACTAGTGTCTATGAACTCCCTTATACACTGAAATATTTGTCGCTATTTTATTCTAGAAAGAAAACATTTTATTTTAGAAATTTAAATTTCATATAATGTGCACTAAATAAAGACACTGAGCACTGAAAAGCAAATATTACTAACTATATAGCCAATAATTAAACTGTGGCTACTAATACTACACTACTAATTAGTGGTATAAAAATAATATGAAAGTGTTCATATTACAAACCATGAACATTGTCATGATTTAACACTATATGCCAATACTTTTGCTGAGTAAACAAAGGGATCTCTTCAAAAATTTTATATAGATTTAGGATTATAGACTTTGAAGATCCGTTCTGGGATAATTTACAGAGGGCAAAGCTGATACAGCTAGACATAGAGCAGAATTAAGGACAAAGTTCTGGAACTGATCATGAGAAACAATGAGAAGTAAAGCCAAAGGAGAATTAAAAATCAGGTACTAGCAAGGTGACAGGAAGACAAAATTGCAAGTTCAGCTATATCATTGCAAAATGTTCTACTTTAAAGGTCTATGACTAGGCCCTGTGAGTTCCACTGGTCTTAAATTAGTGGAAGTAAGAATACCGTGTCATCATATTATAGAGCTCCTGACATAGTTTTTTAATATATCAGCATTCCTCCTCCACAAATTTATTTCCAAGATTAAAAAATAATTTTAATCCTGATTTCATATTTTATCATAATGCTCTGTAAATTTTCTCCCTTTGGATCTGGAAGTGTTTAGAATATGGTAAGTACTGTAATAGAGTTTTTTGTTTGTTTTGTTTTTTTAAATGCTGTCTTGACCCAGTATTGAGACACTGGTTAGACTGGTTAGTTACCTTTCTTGAGCAGCTGAATAAATCCACATTCCAACTACTTTGGTTATGGGGGCTTTCATACTCCAGGCCAATATGCACCAGCCCTAATTGCCCCAGAGCCATGTATCAGACAACTGAAGGCTCACTGCTGTCTGCCTCCTCCAGAAATTATTCATATTAGTCCATCCACAGGAAGCCCACATAACCCAGCTAACCCCAGGCTACTTGTCATACACAAACTGCCCTGTACAGCTGCAATCTGCTGTTACCCTGTCCCTGGGTGTAATCCGCTATGTGGCCGTGCTTGGCAGCCTTCTCTACTTTGAAGCTGTAAGTTTCAAAAAGTCCTGCCTTTCATCTAATCACGTGCCATTGTCCTGTCTTACCACCAAAAGAATCTTTAAGTCTTACAAAATTGGCACACAATCTGTGTTTGTGAAATCAATCAATCAATTTACGGTTGATTAAGCACCTACTTGTGATTTCTAATCCATGAGGCAAGTGAGACTCCAATTCCTGGGAGTATCAGGTGTAACTACAGAGTATGCGGTGTCTGAGAAGAAAGCATAGAATACCCGTGCTTGCTTTTCCAGGGACACTGAGTTGGAAAAACCTTATCCTTCTTACCATACAATCACTGCAGCCATCACTCCTCAAGACTGAGGGTTACAAAGATTGACCAGTACCTGAGGGTACCCACAATTTAACAAGAGCTTTCCATTGTGTAATCCTGCTGCTGCTTAGTTGTGGCCCCTGTGGACTTCACTTCCCTGAAAATCTGCATATACATTTCTAAAGACTTTTCAAAATATTATATTCAGTGTTTTCTAGTGGTAGATTTTCTTTTCTTTTGGTTTCCTCTCTTTCTAATTGAAAAGGTTTTTCAGGATATTTAGTTCAACCTATTGAGAGAATTCATATCTGCTAATACAGTTAATAATTTTACAGAGCAAGAAGAGTGGGAAGGGCCAAGTATTCTATAATACACTCATCAAACTCTATCCTAAGATCATTGCCAAAATTGTATGGTGCTGCAATTACAACGTAAGATTAGATATTCTTAAGGACATTAGGTATAGTTGGCAATATAGAAGAGTAAACTCCAAGGGGACATGAAGTTTATCTCAAACTTTTGAAATGGTGATTTTAAAAAAGAGATACTTGCCCTGCTTCTGTGTTTCCATATCTTTTCTAAATGGCATGCCATTTGTACCGTTAATAGAACCATAATTTCTAACATACAACATTTTTTATAACATGTAATAATACAGAAATTTTGTAAAGCATAAAGAAAATGTATTACACTTGATAAACATTACTTAAAATTAGCTTTCACTTATAAGTCATTCACCTCTGAGTATATTGTACAAATATTTTGTCTGATGTTGTTGGTTTGGGATTTTTTTTTTTTCTTTTTCAAAATAAATAAGTCTACTTTTGGTTCTACTAATGATTGTTATTTTGCTTTAGGACTCCTGAAACAGACTCTCTTTACTATATACAAAACAGAAATGCAAAAAGAAGAATGTGTCTACACAAGAAGTTTTGAATTGTTTCCATAACAATACTGGCAATAAATTGTCCTATATGTAATACCATATTTGTAGTATACACATAAAATGACTTGGTTACAAAACTCAATAAAGTGCTTTATTCCCTGCCAGCTGGCATCTGTTCCTAAGAAAACTCTTTTTAATGTGCTGTTGTCTACACACAATCATTTTTTAATGCACCCTAAAGCCCACTTTTATAACAAGCTTCATTCCTGAGATTGTTTCGTTGGTGCTATATGCACTGGAAATGATAAAAGAAAATTAGTGATGTAGACACAGAATGAAAAAACAAACTTCGTTTTGTTTGTAATGTGCCCTGTCTGACTGAGGTAGATATTTATGAATGGTTTGTTGGAATCAGGTGTGAAGAGACCTGTGTGGGAACACATATTAGAGACAAAACATGTTTTCATTTTTTTACTTATTATTCAGTCATTCTGAATTCAATCTTTTAAACACTTTCCCTGACCTCAGGTGTGACACTGATTGTTTTATGATGCTTTAAAAAAAATAGAAGTGCACTTATCTGTGTGTTGCAGGGATGATATTCTTGAACAAGTACAGATGTCTGGGATTCCATGAGAGTAAACTGCTATTATTTTGTAATGTTGTAAACAAATATGAATGCAGCCTCCTTTCTTTCTTATTCATAAGTATTACGGATGCTAAATGTTCATTGGGTCATGATGTAAATGCTTTGCCAGAAATCACTTTCATTAGTGATTTGCTAATTTATTTTAACAATGAATGAAACTGGGGTTTCTTCATCAATTCATGGGTAGATAATTTCAACATTTAAATGACCTTGATGTATAAATAATTTTTGATTCCAGAATTTAAAAAAAAAATGTTCTCTACTGACACAGACACACACACACACACATTTCAGATATATAAACAAGCATGCTTTATAGGATGTAGTAAAAGTAAACCATATTTTTCATTCTAGCTACCCCTTAACATTTTTTCAGTGGGTTTCTTCTTTCCCTTGACCCTAGATGAAAATTCTTATAGTCCTCATGATTTTTATGCTCATTAAAAGCCCTGTACTCCTTTAAGTCAGAGAACACAGTCTAACATTTAAAAAAATTATAAATGTCCAGATCCATACAATAATCAATGTTTCATTTTTTATTCAAAGATAAAACTTTTCTCCCCTCTTCTTTCAAAGACCTGTAGTCAGAAAGCAAGACACTGCAGCATGAAAGAGAACTTTATTGGCTTTTTCTTCTTTAACACCGTATCTCTTTCTCAATCTCTGTTAAGGATAGGAGTGGGACAAGAGTTTAATCTGATCAAAATCACTCTAACTTCGCTGGCTTTGTCATCTCTGGCCTGGCACATACCTGAAAATGGACTCATTCTCTCAATAATTACTTTTAAGGTTTCTTCTGTTTTTGTTTGTTTTTGAATTATACCCCCTATAACTAGGGAATTTTACAGCTGATAACAGTGTTCATTCCCGGCCCCCACCACCACCACACTGACTGGTTCCTTACTCCTTCTGCTGAATGCAGGAATCCAGAGATACCATTATTTGTCTTTCAATCCTGTTTTATTGCTCTAGGTGGCCCTCTTCTGTAGGATGAAAGACTGCCACTTCAGTGAGCTATCCTCATTCTTAGCCATATATGCCTCATAAAAATCATCAATATATCCTTTATTCTAAGAATACCTTTTGGCAGGTCTATCTGTGGTTGGCTTACCTATATAACAATATTTGTTTTCTTTAGGCTGGATACACAAATTCCTTTTTCCTCCCATAACTGCAATGATTCTGTTTAAGTTCCATTTCCAAGGCCAAGGTAAGGACAGGTAACTATTCCTGATCGCTTGGTAGTTATCTGTGCTTTCTCCTTCATGTATTCACTCTCTTGACCAATTTATACCCTCCACATGGTTGGCTTAAGAACCTACTAACTTTTTTAAAGTCACCTATTTTGAAATATCTTCATGGTGAACGTTCAGAATATAACTCTATTGTCTTTACTCATCAACTTCTAATTGTGATAGGAGGAGCTGCCTCCTAACACAGAGTTAGATAACATAAGGATTAGAAATAGAGTGTGGGTAGAGCTTCTTTATTGTGCTGTATTAAATGTGAAAATCACTTTCAGATTTCTTATCTTACTTAGGCTGGCAAGTCAGCTCAGGTTGACAGACCATTTAGCAACATAAAAAAACACATGCTACAAATAATTGGTGATGGGTATAATCCAAAATTACTTCTGGTTAATATCTGCCAAATGGTTGAAAAGATTCATAGTTACAGACTCTGATCTGGAAGTATACAGTCCATCACTTCCTCTACAGCAGTGTCTTTTGGACTCTCTTCAATGCTTATTCACTCTCTAATCTGTATAGATCTACAGAAGATCTGTCAATCATTGCTTTGTATAGTTTTTATTTTTACAATAATCTGAGTATTGAATATGTGTTTTTAAAACATGTTGCATCCCCTGGAGGTTATGATAAACAGCCTTTGGAGGTGTACCTTCTTCAAGATGAACATCATAGCTATGTAATATTTAAAATCTCTTTTCTTAGGGCAGACCATTAGATAATTGTCCATATAGGGTGTGTGCATTGATCCCTGGTAATTTTTTTTTAACGGAACTATGCTTTGGCACATCCTAGAACTTATAGTAAGAGATAGCATAAGGATTGTTTTTAGGAAAACCATACACTCATTTAAGAAGTTTTTATTGCCACTATTGTTTGTTTTATAGTAATTCTTTCATGAAGTATCACAGGGATACTTTCTTTTATTGAAAAAAAGTTTTTAAAATTTTACAGTTTTAAAAGCAACTGTTGTACTTATATTGAGTAATTCATATTGTTTTATTTTGTTTTATGAATATTATAGATAATGAAACTTGTCAGGCTTCCTTCTTTGCAATGTATTCTAGAATGTTCATAATGTAATTTTGAGAATTTGGGGATCACAGATAGCATGTATGCAAAATATAAAGACAATTATTTTCTACCTTAATTTATTTTGGGGCTCATTTTATTTTCACAACTTATATTTTCCTTTCATCTTTTTCTTTCTATCATTTCATGGACTGTATTTTTCACTATTTTCAATACATGTTTCAGGGAACACAATAGAATATACTTTTAAAAAATACATTATACTTATTGTTCCATAAATGTGGTGTAAGATGAGAAATTATTAAGCTCCAAATTATTATTGAAGCCAAATCTAAGAAGCTCTAACCATCTATAGCTACTTTTTTTCTAGAGAAATAGTTACAGATGAATTTCTGCAAATTTTTTTGTGTCATTTGACTCTACCACCTTAATCTCCAACACTTTGATGAAGTAATGGTGCCAAAACAACAACAAAATCAATAGATTTTTATGGAGTCAAGGGACCTGTAATTTGTCTGCACCAAAACTCAGTCAAGTTGTAGTCTTCCATTTAGAAAAATGCAGTGGATGTAATAATGGATTTTTGGTCTCTGACCATATCTGAATACTCTTCTTAAACTTACAGAATTTTGTGAAGAAGCATGTGTGGCAGAGAGTCCATTCTGATGAGGGAACTGGCAGATATATCCACGTTCAAAGGTTAGCTGTGTAAGAACATCCAGTGTTCAGATTGCATGGTGACTCCTGAAGTGTTCATGCCCTCTGCCAAATGTGTCCTGTGCAGGTAACTTGAACATTGTTTTTGTCTTCATTACTCTATTCCTGAGTCTCTGCTCCCTCCTGTATTTTCTGTGAGCTGACCAATAATTTTTAAATTAAAATATTTAGAGTGGATACTGTTGCTCATAAATAAAAATCCTGATTGATAGAGTTGGTACATAACTAACCTAAGTCTCTCTTTCGTAGAATTAAAAATATGATACAGAGACAGGAGTCAGCAGAATAAGAAGCAAGGCTAGAAAATTGGTGGAGCAAAGAGAGACAGAAGCAGATCTACTAAAGAGAAGAGGAGAGGATATCAAATTTCGAAGTACAACAAAGACAGCGGAGCCACATGAGCGTCTGTAGCACAACACAGCTGCTTTTACTGAATCCTCTTATCCAAGGAGACACCCAGGGACTTCCCTGGTGGTCCAGTGGTTAAGACTATGCCTTCTAATGCAGGGGGTGTGGGCTCAATCCCTGGTCGGGGAGCTAAGATCCCACATGCCTCGTGGCCAAAAAACCAAAACATAAAACAGAGCAATACTGTAACAAATTTAATAAAGACTTTAAAAGTGGTCCACATCAAAAAAATCTTTAAAAAACAACAAAAAAGAAGCCACCCATTATTTCAATACTTCATCTGACCTTTGTGTTTCCATCCTAATGGGTACTTCTGCTTCCTCACATCCAGGAATATCCTTTAGAAGTCCCGTACCAGACACACACGCGCACACATAATTACCCACCTCATGTTCTTTTCATTTTTACAATCTGAAATGATAGAAGTATTTCTGATATGTGGCTAGGGAACATCAGACACATTTACTTATTCAGACTAGAAAACTTTTCTGGTGAAAGAGCTGATTTTTCCCCCTCTTTCTTTATAAAATTGAAAGTCTCTCTAAAGAAATGTGCACATTATTAAAACACCTATTAGTACCTTGTATTGCTTATCATTCCAGTTTTCCATCTCCTGTTGCACTAGCTCTAAATTCTGAGACAATGTTTTTTATTGTTTTATTTTATATTTTTAAAATTTATTTGTTTGTTTATTTATTGGGATCTTGTAGTTGCGGTATATGGGATCTTTTTAGTTGTGGCGTGAATGTGGGATCTAGTTGCCTGACCAGGGATCAAACCCGGGCCTCCTGCATTAGGAGCATGGAGTCTTACCCACTGGACCACCAGGGAAGTCCCCCTGAAACAATGCTTTGTAATATTTGCCTACGGAGCTTTCCTTCCACTGTCTCCAACAGATCTCCTTTCCCCAGGAGGTTTTCTTTGCTTAATAACATCCTGTAAGTACTTAATGTGGCATTATGATTTGTTGCAAAGGTAGCCTGAACAAATGCTTGACCTTGCATAGTTCTGTAGATCACTATTGATTTAAAGTGACAGACTAAATTTTCCACATTAGCCTGCACCACATTTTTTTTTACATCTTTATTGGAGTATAATTGCTTTACAATGGTGTGTTAGTTTCTGCTTTATAACAAAGTGAATCAGCTATACATATACATATGTTCCCATATCTCTTCCCTCTTGTGTCTCCCTCCCTCCCACCCTCCCTATCCCACCCCTGTAGGTGGTCACAAAGCACCAAGCTGATCTCCCTGTGCTATGTGGCTGCTTCCCACTAGCTATCTATGCACCAATAAAACAGAATTACTCCAAAGGAAACAATATTTTTTCAGTGTCTCTAAAGCAGTAAACAGAATACAAATATCAGGGTACTTTTCTAAGTTAAGGAGCAAATACATCTAAGAACCAAATTGTGCATCACAGAAATCTACTACCTTGCACAATATTTTGTAGAGAAAAAGAAAAGCATTACTCTCATATCAGGGAAATATTTAAGGATTTAAAATATATAAAAATTTTCAGAATAACATTTTTTGGTTTTGATGCAGACTATGCCTATTTTTAATCTCCTTTTAAAGGGGTACACACCCTTTACAGTGTAGTATAGTCTATATATATATAAACCTTTCAAACCAAAAGCATCTCTACATTGTTTCAAATCAGAAAAGTACCAAGAGAGGTACCCCACAAACTACTGGATTTCCTGTATCATTGTTCTCTTTTAAATTAAATTCTGAGGGCAACTACTGTAGATGGCAGGTGGGGACATTTCTCCTTTTGAATTTATAATACTGTTCCTTCTTCTGCTTAATGTCATTCCTTACAACCCTAATCCATGTAATCCAGCACATGTACTAAATTTAGATGGACAACACATTTTAACTGTAATTTAAAGAAATTATGAGTTCTACCTAAATATTTTATAGTTTAGTTAAATCTCCCGTCTCATTTGTGGTTTACAATTGCAAATATTGAAATATTAACTAGTGCTTAATCATCATTCCTTATTTTTATATTCCTTATTCTGGACCCCATAACTATTTTCTATGACTTTACTTATGGAATTCTGATTCTTTTCTTTGTTATATCATTGTCCCTCCCGCCCAAATCCAGGTTTGATCATCTGTTCATCTATACATTTTTAAAAATTTCATTAATGCCACTCCATTCCAGGTTTATATTTACCTTTACAACTTTTCCTTTATAATAAATGTATTTTATTTTTTCCTGGAGATGCATGAATCATTGTTGTTGGAAGTAAAGTTCTTCTTTGATTAAATCATTAATGATGATTTGAAATGACCTGTTTCAAGAACTCAGCAGATGTGCCCCTGGATGCTCTCCCAGATTGCCTTAACCTTTCTGCTCTCATAGGAGTAGCTATGCAATTGTCTACTCATTTTCTCTGAAATGAATGATGCTCTCCATCAATATGACATCGATTAATTCTACAGATATGGACTGAGTTCCTATGCTTGACCATTCTATTTAGATGAATAAGTTAAGTGTGTCAGATTTTACTATAATTACTTGTTTCCATATCTATTTTTCCCATGACTGCGAACTCCCCAAGTCAAGGAGCCATGTTTTCCTTTTTATATAGTTACAAGGACATAATTCACAAAGGTCATTTGAAAGAATGGTTTAATGCATAATTAATTTTGACAGAATAAGAGTGATATTTACCACATTGCACTAGATATACTCAGAATTCTCTATTCAAAAACATGTGTCCTATGAAAAAAATGTGAAGGAAGAAATCAGTATATATGGGGATAGGTAACATGTAAGGTAAAAGTGACTAAAAAACCACTTATTTTAATAATTTTTTCCTTTTGCAATATGTACTGTCAATCAGTATACACTTCACTTTTCTCTGTTCCTAGATTACTGTCTATGATACGCCTTTTAGTCTGTGAACAAGTTTGTATAAGTATGTATTTTCCCTTAAGCCTTATCAAAATTGATAATATACGCAGCATAACTCACATACATTATTTGAACAAGTTCAGTTAGTATGGGAGAGTACAGAAATTACCACAAATTCCTCTCATCCCTTTATGCACAACTCTAATATCACTTTCCCACCCCTCCCATCAAGAAGTAAAGTCTAATACTTCACGCTTTGTGTCTGGCCTTCACCATTTGCCTTGTTTAATCTAATGGACATTAGCAAATGTGACCCAAGTAGAGGTTAGGAGGCGTTTGTGCATTGGGTCTTGCTTTCCTACGACTATTTGGAACCCTGAGATTGCTCATGTAAAGAAAAGTCTAGGATTGCCTATTGGAGAATCAGAAACCACACGGAGCAGACACACGCTCTCCCTTCTGAACTCTTATAGACCAAGCAGCCTGTCTGCAGTTGTGTAGTAGTGAGACCATTTGAATCATCAACCACATACCAATTGAGGAATAAGAAATATCCATAAATTGCAGGATTATAAGAAATAAAGTTCATTGCTTTAAGCAAATAAGTTTTCTTGATTTAAGCCATTTTCCTCAACAAAGCAAATAAATTCAATTAGTAAGTAGACAATCCAAGAAATAAGCAAAACAGTACTATTGATATTAATCAGTCTTATTTTGCTACTGGTTCACTTACTATATTGGAAGACACTGAAGCATTTTCCACTGGAAGACATTGTAGCATGTTCCAACAGCATCAGGTTCTGCACTGGATGTTAAAAATGATTCTAAAGTCCATTCTAAAAGAGAAATAGACATTTTATGCAGAGTATTGTTAGTAACAAGATCTTTGATAAAGAACGATATCCCTCTTTTCACCCCTTTGAGAGTTCGGTCTTAGGTTTGTTTCTTTGTTTTTGGTCATTGCGTTTTCTTTGTCATTTGTTTCTAGGTATTTTTTTATTTCCACTTTGATTTCAGTGACCTCTTGGTTATTTAGTAGTGTATTGTTTAACCTCCATATGTTTGTATTTTTTACAGATTTTTTTCCTGTAATTGATACCTAGTTGCATAGCATTGTGGTCAGAAAAGATATTTGATACGATTTCAATTTTCTTAAATTGACCAAGGCTTGACTTGTGACCCAAGATATTATCTATCCTGGAGAATGTTCCATGAGCACTTGAGAAGAAAGTGTATTCTGTTGTTTTTGGATGGAATGTCCTATGAATATTAATTAAGTCCATCTTGTTTAATGTGTCATTTAAAGCTTGTATTTCCTTATTTATTTTCATTTTGGATGATCTGTCCATTGGTGAAAGTGGGGTGTTAAAGTCCCTTACTATGATTGTGTTACTGTCGATTTCCTCTTTTATGGCTGTTAGCATTTGCCTTATGTACTGAGGTGCTCATATGTTCGGTGCATAAATATTTACACTGTTATATCTTCTCCTTGGATTGATCCCTTGAACATTATGTAGTGTCCTTCTTTGTCTCTTGTAATAGTCTTTATTTTAAAGTCTATTTTATCTGATATGAGAATTGCTACTCCAGCTTTCTTTTGATTTCCATTTGCATGGAGTATCTTTTTCCACCCCCTCACTGTCAGTCTGTATGCATCCCGAAATCTGAAGTGGGTCTCTTGTAGACAGCATATATACAGGTCTTGTTTTATCCATTCAGCCAGTCTATGTCTTTTGGTTGGAGCATTTAATCTATTCACATTTAAGGTAATTATCGATATGTATGTTCCTGTTACCATTTTCTTAATTGTTTTGGGTTTGTCATTGTAGGTCTTCTCCTTCTCTTGTGTTTTCCGCTTAGATAAGTTCCTTTAGCATTTGTTGTAATGCTGGTTTGGTGGTGCTGAATTCTCTTAACTTTTGCTTGCCTGTAAAGATTTTAATTTCCCCATTGAATCTGAGTGAGATCCTTGCTGGGTATAGTAATTTTGATTGCAGGTTTTTCTCCTTCATCACTTTAAATATGTCCTGCCACTCCCTGCTGGCTTGCAGAGTTTCTGCTGAGAGATCAGCTGTTAACCTTATGGGGATTCCATTTTGTGTTATTTGTTGCTTTTCCCTTGCTGCTTTTAATATTTTTTCTTTGTATTTAATTTTTGATAGTTTGATTATTATGTGTCTTGGTGTTTTTCTCCTTGGATTTTCCTATATAGGAGTCTTTGCGTTTCCTGGACTTGATTGACTATTTCCTTTCCCATGTAAGGGAAGTTTTCAACTATAATCTCTTCATATATTTTCTCAGTCCCTTTCTTTTTCTCTTCTTCTTCTCAACCCTTATAATTTGAATGTTGGTGCACTTAATGTCCCAGAGGTCTCTGAGACTGTCCTCAATTCTTCTCATTCTTTTATCTTTATTCTGCTCTGCAGTAGTTATTTCCACTATTTTATCTTCCAGGTCACTTATCCATTCTTCTGCCTCAGTTATTGTGCTATTGATTCCTTCTAGAGTATTTTTAATTTCATTTATTGTGCTGTTCATCATTGTTTGTTTGCTCTTTAGTTCTTCTAGGTCGTTATTAAACGTTTCTTGTATTTTCTCCATTCTAGTTCCAAGATTTTGGATCATCTTTACTATCATTACTCTGAATTCTTTTTCAGGTAGACTGCCTATTTCCTCTTCATTTGTTTGGTCTGGTGGGTTTTTACCTTGCTCTTTTATCTGCTGCATATTTCACTGTCTTCTCATTTTGTTTAACTTACTGTGTTTGAGGTCTCCTTTTCACAGCCTGCAGTTTTGTAGTTCCCATTGTTTTTGGTGTCTGCCCCAGTGGGTAAGGTTGGTTCAGTGGGTTGTGTAGGCTTCCTGGTGGAGGGGACTGGTGCTTGTGTTCTGGTGGGTGGGACTGGATCTTGTCTTTCTCTTGGGCAGAACCATATCTGGTGGTGTGTTTTGGAGTGTCTGTGAACTTACTATGATTTTAGGCAGCCTCTTTGCTAATGGGTGGGGTTGTGTTCCTGTCTTGCTATATTTTTGGCATGGGGTGTACAACACTGGAGATTGCTGGCCATTGGATGGAGCTGGGTCTTAGTGTTGAGATGGAGATCTCTGGGAGACCTCTGGCCAACTGATATTACGTGGGGCCGGGAGGTCTCTGGTGGTCCAATGTCCTGAACTCAGCTCTCCCACCTCAGAGGCTTAGGCCTGACACAAGGCCGGAGTACCACGACCCTGTCAGTCACATGGTTCAGAAGAAAAGGGAGGACAAAAGAAAGAAAGAAAAATAAATAAATAAATAAATAAAATAATTAGAATAAAATTTTTTTAATTATTAAAATAAAAAAGAAGAGAGCAACCAAACCAATAAACAAATCCATCAATGATAACAAACACTAAAAACTATACTAAGAAACATTAAAATCAGAAACAAGTCCATTGAAGACAGCAAATCCCAAGTCTACAGTTGCTCCCAAAGTCCCCCACTCAATTTTGTGTTGATTCCTTGTCTGTTCAGGTATTCCACAGATGCAGGGTACCTCCAGTTGATTGTGGGGATTTAATCTGATGCTCCTGAGGCTGCTGGGAGAAATTTCCCTTTCTCTTCTTTGTTTGCAGAGCTCTTGGGGTTCAGCTTCAGTTTTGGCTCCACCTCTGTGTGTAGGTTGCTCTCAGGCTTCTGTTCCTACCCAGACAGGATGGGTTAAAGCAGCGGGTGATTAGGGGACTCTGGCTCACTCATGCCAGGGGGAAGGAGGGGTACAGTAGTTATAATTGGAATGCAGGGCAAGCTTGCTGCGGCAGAGGCCAGCATGATGTTGCAAAAGCTTGAGATGCGCCATGTGTTCTCCCAGGGAAGTTGTCCCTGGATCACGGGACCCTGGCAGTGGAAGGCTGCACAGCCCTCTGGGGAGGGTGTGTGGATAGTGACCTGCACATGCACACAGGATTCTTGGTGGCTGCAGCAGCAGAGTTAGCGTTTCATGCCCATCTCTTGTGTCTGAGCTGATAGCCGCAGCTTGTGCCCATCTCTGGAGCTCATTTAGGCGGTGCTCTGCCTTCTGTGGGTAGACAGGGAAGGAAACCCCCCCTTTTCGTGCACCCTGAAACAATGGTCTCTTGCCTCTTAGACAAGTCCAGAGTTTTTCCTGGACTCCCTCCTGACTAGCTGTGGCACACTAGCCCCCTTCAGGTTGTGTTCATGCAGCCAACCCCAGTCCTCTCCCTGGGATCCGACCTCCAGAGCCCGAGCTCAGCTCCCAGCCCCTACCCACGCCAGCAGGTGAGCAGACAAGCCTCTCAGGCTGGTGAGTGCTGGTCGGCACTGATCCTCCCTGCAGGAATCTCTCCGCTTTGCCCTGTACACCCCAATTGCTGAGCTCTCCTCCATGGCCCCGAAGCTTCCCTCCTGCCCTCCCCCCATCTCTGCCAGTGAAGGGTCTTCTAGTGTGTGGAAACTTTTCCTCCTTCACAGCTCCCTCCCACTGGTGAAGGTCCCGTCCCTATTCTTTCGTCTCTGTTTTTTCTTTTTCTTTTGCCCTACCCAGGTACGTGGGGAGTTTCTTGCCTTTTGGGAGGTCTGAGGTCTTCTGCCAGCGTTCAGTAGGTGTTCTGTAGGAGTTGTTCCACATGTAGATGTATTTTTGATGTATTTGTGGGGAGGAACGTCTTACTCCTCTGCCATCTTGAAGGGCCCCCGACCCCAGTCTGAAGTTTTTAAAAGCCTTTTAAAAATGGTAGCCTATTCCCTGGTGGCGCAGTGGTTGAGAATCTGCCTGCCAATGCAGACGACACAGGTTCGAGCCCTGGTCTGGGAAGATCCCACATGCCATGGAGCAACTGGGCCCGTGAGCCACAATTACTGAGCCTGCGCGTCTGGAGCCTGTGCTCCGCAACAACAGAGGCCACGATAGTGAGAGGCCTGCGCACCGCGATGAAGAGTGACCCCCACTTGCCACAACTAGAGAAAAGCCCATGCACAGAAATGAAGACCCAACACAGCCATAAATAAATAAATTAAAAAAAAAAAATGGTAGCCTAGATAAGGATTGATGAATGTTTATTTTTCTCAGTTACCAAGGCTTTTGCTTGCTACTACAGTTAAATATTATTTGAATTATGTGGAAATTCAAAATAAAGATAGTAATGGCAAATGCACTTTTAGTTACCACTTATTAAGTCTTTGCCACACAGTAACCAAGTACTGTACTAATTGATTTATATATTCTGGCTAATTTAATTGTTACAGAAGTTATTATCTCCAGTTCACACATAAAATGCAGACTAAGTAATTTCTCAAATGCCATGCCATCATTGAGAGGTGTAGCTAGGATTTGAATGTTGCCTCTTTATTGCAAAACCTGTGCTTTTAACTGTAATGATATGTGTTTAGGCTCCTGTTTACAGTAAGCTTGTTATTAAGTGTATTCTGGAAAAAAAATAAGCATGTCTTCCTTCCTAACTTGAATATATAAGAATTCTTTTTTGGTTAGAGATGTTTTAGGGGCTGCAGCACAGTATCACAGCACCACATGTAGACTCAGACTTGTTTGTGATAGGTCAAATGTCCTCAGCATCAAAGCTGATGAAAAGGGATATGCATGACTGAAAAAGAGTTTCCAAACTAGGGTCTATCTTGGTGCCCATTCTTCTTATTTGACATCCTTTTTCTGGATTTCATCCATTACTATTTATATTAATAATATTAGTATTTAATATGTAGGAAATGTATCAGTGTTATATTACTTTCATAACTGTTGGGAAGTGAAGAGGAAAACTGGGAAACTAAAACAGAGCTTAGAGACTTGCCTGAGGTTACTCACAAGTAAATATTAGAGCTTAAACTTAAACCAACTTCTGTGACCAAAAAAAGTGTTTCATGAAGAGTTGTTGAAGTATGTTGATTGTTGGATGGTTTATGGAGTCAATAGACCATATTCTGAAGCTTAATTCTGCTATTTATTAACTGTGTTATATTAATTGTTATGTGTTATGTTAAACTCTTTGAGTCTCTTGATTATATTATATTACAAAATAAGAATATTAGACACCTCCCTTGCAGGCTTTAAGAGTATATGTAGAACAATTCTGACAAAACAGAGCCTCATTAATGGTAATTATTATTATCAATAAACCATGTTTGACAAAAAACACTCCCTTTGAACCTCTGCAGAATAAATGAGAGCGAATCCATCACTCTTTAGTATAAAGAAAAGAAGAAAGAATTATTCTTATAAATCTGTCTACTCCTGGTATCTCGAGAACGTAGGATCTTTTATTTGCATTGGAAAACTTTCATGGATCATATACAGGTTGAAAGGAGCTTATTATTCTCCATGTTTAAAATCACCTGTCTTACACGGGTCAGGGGGGATGGTAATGCTCTTAATGGTTATAGATTAAAATCCACCTTACAATCAGTATAAATATAGCCACTATGATCAGAATTAATTTAGTAAGTGGTGTTAATTAGTGTTTTAAAATAGACTGGTGATAAAAATACCAGTTGAAATATATTATCCACTCTTATAACCCTAATAGAGTATTTAAATCTAATAATTTGTCTATTGGTCTACAAAATACACCTCCAAACTTTTACATATATTATCATAACTTATCAAAAGTTCCAGTCTTTATTAATGCCATTTTACCCAGTGACTGACTGACCATGGGAATCACATGGATTGAATTTCAAACAAATCATTCATTGGTTGAGAATTAGATCTTGTCAGATAGTTTTTAAAGTCCAGAGCTAAATATTCTACCTCCCCTATTAACTTTACAGACAAGGGAACTCAATTCTGTAAATATTATAAATATGAAATTATTTGTTTCAGGTCACACAATATAGAAGGGGTATAGTTAGGATAAGAAACTGTAAACGATCTTATATTTCAGAATTGGCCAAATTCTTAAAATTTGTTATAATAAGAGGATACTAATTTCTATTACAAATCTATAGAATTCTAAATTAAGAATTCTAACATTTTCAAAATATTAAGTGTAATATAAATTGATACAGTGACTTCTATAACAAGATTACTCTTAACTGGATCAAATTCTTAATCTTTGTTTCTGTTGATTACAAATGGTTCTGTTTTTCTTTTATATTATGTCATTTTAATAAATTGGGCTTTTAAATTAATTTTGGAAATCATTTATTTTTCTATTACCTATTTTTGTACGAATGGCATCAGGACCCCAAGACATTTCAATGTTCTTTTTTCTACTCAGTGTATTTTAGTTTCACAAAGAACTCAGTTACAGTGTGTTGGGGGTCTATGATTTGTATTCCTCTTTCCAGTTTGGCAGCTCTTTTCTAAGAACAGCTGCCCCTTATTCTTAGTTCCTTAGTAAGTGTGCTGCCACTCTTTGTATTGTTGCTCCTACAACTGGGCACCACTCATTCTCAGGGCATGTATCATCACTGATGCTCTGCAATCATACATTGTCATTTTTCATGGAAAAGAAAAGGAAGACACACTCCTGGTGTCCTGATGTGAGGGATGCAAGAATGCCTATCCCCTTGTGGGTTACATTCTTTTCGGGAGTTTTCAAAGTAGCATTGCTTATGTCTCAATCTCTACAGAAATTTTATTTTAGTATGATGCTTTCTTCATATTTTGCTTATAATGCTATAAATCTCTTAGGAGAAAATTCAGCTAAAAGAAGATTGTTCAAATAAGCTTAGGCCAGTTATTTTAGGCTCAAATCAGAGGAATAATTCTGAAAAAAGCATGACATATATTATTCTATACACCACCTGTCCAATCCTTCTGGGAACTGGGTCTGAGTTCAAGCAATGCAATGACAGGTCAGGAATGAAAGCTAGAGATATCCTCTGCAGCATATATATCATCATGCTAACTTTTTACTTTTTAAAAGAATATAATTTAGATTAGAAGAATAAACACTGTAGGCTTTTTTTTAAAGTACAACTGTATATGAATACATATACATGTACACTTGCACAGTGTACAAGGAATTATTTTAAGTCATGAATTTTAAAAAGAACTTCCTCAGAGAGAACAGATTTATAACCAGCTGGTGTCAGGCTATATTTGGCATATGGAACCTAGATTTAGTTATCATCTTCAAAGTCCATGAATACCATTCTAACAACACTATTGTGTATATGAGACAAATGGTTGTGGAATTCCTTTAAGCAGTCTCCAGGTGATGAGAACAAGGTCAAATGTCATCACAATGCACTGATGTTGCCAAGGTTTGAGTCCCTAACTAGCTTCTCTGATGTAGCCGGAGCTGTCAGTGCTGCAAGGGAAGCCTATGGTATTTTGAAAGATGTGAAAGCAGCAAGGTGTTTATCTGTATTTTTGTATGCTAGTGTAGACACATGGTTTGTTAAATGAAATATGTGAAAGATGTTAACTTCTAAGAGCCAGACTACTGGGGTATAATGAGGTCCTTGTCTTCCCTTAGGAAACAGGCACTAACACATCCTCTGTGCCTTTGTTCTTAAAGGGACCCCTGTGCTGAATAGATACAGAGTCCTTCTGAGTCAGGAGTCTTTCCCAAATCATCACAGGCTCCCCATCTTCCACCTCAGTTGCACTTACCATCAAGAAAATAGATTTTCTTCTATACCTTAGTAGGGAATTCCATTATTTTATACTAACTTCTCTGACAAATGCTTATCTCACCTACACTGTTTTCTGCTTACTTCTCAGAAAGCTTCCTCCTATTGCCTCTTTCTGAATTATGGCTTAGCCCATAGCTGATTGGGCCAAGGATTGACCTCTGATCCAACCTGCCAATCAGATTATCTGTCTTAGAAATTTGAATTTGGGATCCAGAAAATTCCATTTGTTTCTTACTAATAAAACCTGAGAATTACTTTAAATATGAGACTGAAATGGCCATACTGGGTCTTTGTTCAAGTTCAACAGAGAATGAGCTGCAGTTGGCTTCAGTTCCTCCTAAGAACTTGATGTACATACAGAAGTGTGATAGTCTTCTTATAGTTTTCAAATGCACCATCTTATTTTATCTGCCTTAGCTCAGGTGGGCTCTCTTTCTTGCAATCAAATATTTGCTGAACAATACCTGGGGTTACAAGGGTCTATTAGTGAATCTGCATATTCAGAGTGACCAGTGGAAACAGGCCTTCTCCTACTACAAAGATTTTGCTCTTTGTTATTTCACAATGGACTTGCTTTACTACAAGTGTGAAGACAGAGATGTATCATGGCCCCCGTGTATCTGCAAGAACTGTAGTATGAGGGGGAAGGAGATGCCTTTAAACTTTGTTCCATTTTGACCGTTGTACATGGAGTCAAGTTCATTTATGTTTTATAATTTTTCTGGAAGACTTATCCTTTAAAAAATGAATTTGAATCCAAATGGTATTTTCTCAACATTACTGATTTTTAAAATTTCTATGAACCCTGCTCATATAGGATTCAATGTTGACTAAGATGTGTTATATAAAAGCTGAATGCTATTTCCCATATAATCCTGGCTTCTCAGATATATTTATACCTAAGAAACCATGAGACTATTATTTTGATGCCCTCTCACTCATACTTCTGTCACCAGGAAGGTTTTTTGGCTTTGTTCCGATTTTTCAGCTAGCTGCACAGCTCAGACCAACAAAAGATTCACATTCTATCTATTTTTGAACGTTTGAAATAAAACTTTTTTTTTTAGAAAAATGCATATGAAATTCTGTTAACAACTGCCCCAGCTAGGAAAAGTGAACACTTCCCTGAAAAGAGTCTTGTGTAAATAAAATTGGGTCAATATTCTTACAAAGAAAAGTTCAAATATTAACTACTTGTCATTAAGAATTAGAAATTTTATTGCAGAAAACTCTTGGCAAATAATAAAAGAAGTCCTTTAAAAATGTTTTTCAAAGAAAGGGAAAACTGTGCCTGTGCACAATTAAAAAGAGTGGCTCTTCCAAATACTCGAGTATTTTTTATTTCGTTTCATTTCTTTTGGGAGAAAAGGACACCATGGCAACCACTTTTTAATGGTTGTGCAAGTATTCATTAACTTTTTTTTTTTTTTTGCGGTACGCGGGCCTCTCACTGTTGTGGCCTCCCCCTTTGTGGAGCACAGGCTCTGGACACGCAGGCTAAGCGGCCACGGCTCACAGGCCTAGCCGCTCCGTGGCATGTGGGATCTTCCTTACAGTGGACAACATACAGGGATACAGATCAAGACAAGGTAAATATATTTAATGACATGTAGTAATGGAAAGGATGACTTCAGGGTAGATGAGGAGTTGCCCAGTGACTTGTAGATCTACTTTTGAAAGAATTCCAGGAATTGGGAAAAGCTTGTCACAAAGGTAGATGGGGATTTGAGCCATTACAATAAAACTAGCTTAGATTATTTTGGAATATTGGAATCCTCTTTTTTTGTTTGTTTGTTTTCGGTTTTGTTTTGTTTTGTTTTGTCTTTTTTGTAGGGAAGGAGGTGGGTCTGGGAGCATGGTCTATAATCACAAATTAAAGGAAAGATTTCAAGCCCTTTTCAGAGTATTGGTAAGTTGTAGTTTTTAACATAAGGTTATCAATTAGCCAATACTTTTTCTTGACTGAAAACAAGTTGACAGATTTAAGATTTTAGAATTAGTAAAGAAAGGGAGATTGCACATAACATGGTAGGGACATACTCTATAAAGAAAGACCAAGTATCCTGGTACTTCTGTATAGGCCGGTATTTAGAGATGGATTACTTTTTTAGCTTTTGAGGACTGAATCACAGATATAATGGATAAGGGCTGGCTCTAGGCTCATCTACTAACTGTACCCTAATATTCTAGCATTGCAGATATACCCTGCAGAACATAGCTGTGTGTGTATGTGTTGGAAGTTGTAGATTAGTCCTCAACATGATATATATATTGTGTAGCTACGTAACATATAGGCCAAACACCTTTGACTCTACAGGTCTATAGTACTTAAATATAAAACTGCAGGTGAGATTCTTCTACCCCAAATACCCAGAGACACTGTTATTGCTAAGAATAAAAGCAAGGAATAGCAAGGAATTAAAGTTCACACTCTGATGGTTTAATTGTCTATGACCTAAAAATGACATGATAGCAATTAAAAAATTTTTTTTTCTAAAGGGCATCACACTTCTCTGAAGAGAAGGGGATTTTTCTAGTTTTCTCTCTCCAATACAACTGACTATATGATTGAACTTATCGACCACATAAGACCTAGGGAAGGTGTTAGATTTATCAGATGGAAAGTAAAGAACTTGGCTTGGACTTTCTTTTTTTTATTTCACAGTCACTCTGACAGTTTTTCAAACCCCAAACCTAAAATGAACCCTTCTCTATTAGTCAAGAGAAGAGATACACTTCTACTTACTCTAGCTATTCTATCTTCTTTCCCATACATCATCATTATTTTCTTTTCTAATGGATCATTTCCATAAACATACCACAATACTACTCTGTTTCCTCTCTTCAAAAAAATTCACCTAATCTATGACAAAGGAAGCAAGAATATACAATGGAGAAAAGACAGTCTATTCAATAAGTGGTGCTGGGAAAACTGCACAGCTACAGGTAAGTGAATAAAATTAGAACACTCTAACACCATACACAAAAATAAACTCAAAATGGATTAGAGACCTAAATGTAAGACTGGACACTATAAAACTTTTAGAGGACAACCTAGGCAGAACACTCTGTGACATAAGTCACAGCAAGATCCTTTTTGACCTACCTCCTAGAGAAATGGAAATAAAAACAAAAATAAACAAATGGAACCTAATGAAATTTAAAAGTTTTGCACAGCAAAGGAAACCTTAGACAAATCAAAAAGACAATCCTCAGAATGGGAGAAAATATTTGTCAATGAAGCAACCGACAAGTGATTAATCTCCAAAATATACAAACAGCTCATGCAGCTCAATATCAAAAAACCAAACAACCCAATCAGATAATGACTGAAGAAGATCTAAATAGACATTTCTCGAAAGAAGACATACAGATGGCTAAAAAGCACATGAAAAGATGCTCAACGTCATTACAGAAATGCAAATCAAAATTATTAGAGAAATGCAAATCAAAACTACAATGAGGTATCACCTCACACATCATCAAAAAATCTACAAACAATAAATGCTGGAGAGGGTGTGGAGAAACAGGTACCCTCCTACACTGTTGGTGGGAATATAAATTGGTATAGCCACTATGGAGAACAGTATGGAGGTTCCTTAAAAGACTAAAAATAGAACTACTGTATGACCCAGCAATCCCCATCCTGAGCATATATCCAGAGAAAGCCATAATTTGAAAAGATACATACACCCCAATTTACACTGCAGCACAATTTACAATAGCTAGGACATGGAAGCAACCTAAATATCCATCAGCCGAGGAATGGATTAAAGCATGTGTGGTACATATATGCAATGGAATATTACTCAGCCTTAAAAAAGAACAAAACAATGCCATTTGCAGCAACATGGATGGACCTAGAGATTGTCATACTGAGTGAAGTAAGTCAGACAGAGAAAGACAAATATCATATGATATCGCTTATGTGTAGAATCTAAAAAGAAAGGGTACAAATGAACTTATTTACAAAACAGAAGTAGAGTCACAGATGTAGAAAACAAACTTATGCTTACCAGGGGATAAGGGGGAGAGGGATAAATTGGGAGACTGGGTTGACATATATGCACTACTATATATAGAATAGATAACTAATAAGAACCTACTGTATAGCACAGGGAACTCTACTCAATACTCTATAATTACCTATATGGGAAAAGAATCTAAAAAAGAGTGGATATATGTATATGTAGAACTGATTCACTTTTCTGTACAGCAGAAACTAACACAACATTGTAAATCAATACTCCAATAAAAATTAATTTTAAAAGTTTTTAAAAATGATAAAAAAACCCCTCTTGTCCCCAAATATCTTGTCTCATTTCTTTTATCATTCTTTTTAGAATGTAAAAGTTAATTTATAAGAGAACTTGGAAATACTAACTTTTATGTGAAATTTACTGATTCACTGTGTCTAACTGATATGGAATTTTAACATATAGCTTTTGAACCCAGCCCTAATATAATACTTGGATTTTACTACGGGAATTTACTATGGGAATATCAGAGCTTATGTTCCATAGTAAAATATATGAATGGATATATGAAAATTCCCACAGGGAGTATGATAGTGATTTTGTGTCTTGAAAGTTTTGGGGGGCTCCTACACATGTGTATGTCCTAGTTTCTTTGATATTCACAGGAAATTTAAGGGGGATGGATGGGTTTGAGGAAAGACGAGCATTTTGCTCTCTCTTTATCTCTCTTCTAAATGAGTCAACAGACATTAAAATTGCTGAATAAATCTGGTGTGTTTATATTCAGTTGTTTTATTAATAAAGATTTTTGTAATTCTCTGAATTCACTGTCAGCTAGATATGTTTTAAGTTCTTTCTATAAGTTCTTTCTATAAGAATAGTATATAATAGCATATTGTAATATGCTGAAACATTCACATTTTCTTGCCTGGTTTTATAGGCACGAATAAAAAGTGTGCTTTAAGATCAAGGGGAAATGTGTATATTTGAACATCTTTCTGACAGTTTAAAAAATTAACTTATCATCCTGTAGTATTTGCATGGCAGTAATAGACAGAGGCTAGATAAATCCAAAAATTATGCCTTGTGACAGATCAGAAACTATCTGTGAAGCAAACAGACTCTACTCATATAGACTCAGTCACTAGCATCAGCAAGAACAAAATCAATAATAGTTCAAAGGGAAAAAATTACTTTTTAGTTATAGCATATATAATAAAATTGTGGCTTCACTACTGCTGCATATCTACTGAGATAACCACCTAAGACCAAGATAGTAAGACAGAGATAGCATTTTTGTTTTGCAGTCTTTAAAAAAATACAGGATAAATGTAACTTCTCATTTTCATTGAAACTTTCATTTTCATTACTCTTAGAAAAATATTTACACAATTATATCACCTAATAAATAAGCATGCTATGATATAGATATATAGCAGAAGTTATTATAAGATCTCTCACTATAATAAAATTTACTTTACCATTAAACCAATAGACACAAACTGAAATAATGTGCTTTCAAAACCAACATTGGGTATTTCCAATCATAGAATTTAAATTACATAATGGTATATGAAAAGAACAGAGCACAAAAACATATATGTGTGCACGTGTATGTGTATAGTGATGTCAAACATATAAAGAAATATACCAGAATTTTATGTGTCACAATATGCCAAATCTACCAAAATGTTTGGTTAAATTATTCATGGTTTTGATTTATTTGTGCTCCATCAGTCATCATTTCTATAACTATATTTTCCATAAATCAGAAACCAAAATTTATATTTGGATCCATTTTCCTGTCTGGACTATACAACCAAAGCTCACAAAACTAACTCTGAAAACTTGGCACCATAGCAAATACCTAAAACACCAAAAATCAGTTAGACTTAATACCTAATTTTATGTCTCATTTTCTTGGCAGTAATGTATAACTATTTTGGCTTTGATGAATTTGTATTACATCATAAAATATAGAAAAAAGTAAATAAAAGATATGCCTGTCATAATTCCTAGGTTTTTTTTTTCTAATATGTTTCATTTTTTTCATATTATACAAAGAAAGAAAAGAAAACCCAGTAATATATTTGCTAAAATAAAATAAAATACAATCATCACTTGGTATTATTTTTTTAACTCAAGGAATCAGAAATGGCATCAGTTTGAGGATGTTTTATTAATGATCATGATTTAGTAATAAGAAACTGATCATTTTAATATTTAATAAACATTAAAATAACTGATACCATCAAAACTTTTCTCAACCAAAAATGTATTAGAGCATAGTGAACAAAAAGTACAATTTGGATCAAAGGTACCTGGGGCAAATTTCTACTCTGACACTTAGAATCTGTGCAGTATTTGTCAAATTTCTTCAAAATTTTCTATACCATTATCTTAAATTATAAAGCAGTTATGAAAATTCTGTATTTGTTTCCTCAGGCTGCTGTAACAAATTACCACATGTTGGGTGGCATAAATCAACAGAAATTTATTCTCTCACAGTTTTGAAGACTAGAAGTCTGAAATCAAGGTGTAGGCAGGGCCATGCTCGTTCTGAAATAATAGGAGAAAGCTCTAGGAGATAATCAGTTCCATGCCTTTCTCTTAGCTTCTAACATTACAGGCCATCCTCAGAGTTCCTTGTAGTTCATTCCTACATCTATCTCCATCATCATATGATGTATCCATCTCTTGTCTCTTCTCCTTTTCTTATAAAGACGCAAGTCATACTGGATTAAGGGCCCACACTACTCCATAGGCCCTCGTATTAATTTACACCTTAATTACATGTGTAAAGACACTATTTCCAAATAAGATCGCATACATAGTTAGCAGGAGTAAGAACTTCAACATAACTTTTGATTTGTTTTGAGGTTTTTTGGGGGGGAGTCACAGTCACCCCACAAAAAATACCTAACTCAAAAAGGTTTCAGGGAAATTAAATACAATATTATATTCAAACAGATTAGCAAAGACCTATACATTGTGGACACACAATGTTATTTGTGTTTCCTCATTTTTGCCTCTGTATATCATGTGAATAATGGTGAAAATTCAATATAGTCAATGTAATGTCCTTTAACTTTACCACATTATCCCTGCTTCTAAATTATTTAAGGAAAAAGTACGAAAGACTTTGAAATTGAATATTAGGTGTCACCTAGCACACACTTCCTTATTAGTTGATTCTATAAAGCTCCACACTTTTTGTTGTCTTGGAGCTATTTTGCAACTCTTCAAATTGTAGAAAACTACTAGTTATACCAATGAAATGATTTTCTATTGTGATGCAAATAAATTTTGTCAGATGGAGATGTAAATCATCTCATCCATAAGAAGCTATTTTTTACTAAATTCATTTCAACATTTTTGTCTGCTCTTAGGATCCTCACTTGAAATGGTTTTTAATATCTTGCTGCTTCTTCCATTAATTGATGAGTTTAATAAAAATCTTTGTGTTCACTTTACATTTGCAAGACAGTTATGATTTTACCATAAAAATCCTTTAATATTCCATGTCATTTTCAAAAAAGCTTTGATGAATAAAGAGATGAAAAGATCCAGTCCTTTAATATCTCACCATCTCTCAACATTATATGCAGCACCTGTGTGGAAATGGACTGAACCCAAAAGCCTCGTAACTTTTGAATTAAAGGGAAATTCATAGGAAAAAGCCATGGAGTAATTTCTTGGCAAAAAAAAAAAAAATAGTATTAGATAATTAAGCACTTCTTAAAGTAACAAGATTAAAGATTGCTTTACAGTAAAACTTAATACCTTGGAATTTAACAACCAAATTGCTGATCTGGTCCATATCACTTTAGAAAATGAAGCTTCAGACCTAAGAGGAGCTCTTGCTTTAGTTAAGGGCCAGTTAAAGAGATTTAGCCACATAAAAACAAATGAGGGGGTTTCCCTGGTGGCGCAGTGGTTGAGAGTCCGCCTGCCGGTGCAGGGGACATGGGTTCGTGCCCCGGTCCGGGAAGATCCCACATGCGGCGGAGCAGCTGGGCCCGTGAGCCATGGCCGCTGAGCCTGCACGTCCAGAGCCTGTGCTCCGCAACGGGAGAGGCCACAACAGTGAGAGGGCCGTGTACCGGAAAAAAAAAATAATAATAATTGTGTCTTTATTTACACTATTGCATTTTATTATACCATGAGTCTTTTAGAAAAATAAAAGTTAATACCTGTTCCAAATGCCCTCTTAAAACAATAAAATAAGAGACTATAAAAGGTGAATCAGCAGAGCTCAATAGTGTTGAGAATAGAACAAGAAAATTTTTGTATCCCTCTTGTCACTGATACAATGACAAATGTTACTGTAGTTAACATTTAATAGCAACATCTATGATGTAACATGTTAATTTTCTACTGTAAATGATAAAAAGAAGTTAGAACTTAGATTGGCTAGTAAACTTGAAATGTTTATAACCTGCTGAAGTTTTTTTAAAAAATACTATTTATTTTTGTATCTAATATTATAGAACCAAAGTGATAAGACTGGTAGATCTAGTCTCGTTGGAAGCTCTGTTTGAAATTTGTTTTGAGTATAGAGTTTGTCTCAGACTAGAAATCTCAAGGAAGTAGGTGACTGTTAGAAAATCTTATTTTGGTTTCTGTTGCCTCATGATCACTCAAGTCTCATTCTATCATATTTTGTTTTATATATACCTCTTCTAAATAATTTCTTTCAATGCATTTTAAGTAAGGAATTGTATTACAAATAAGTAAATATCTACTAAGCACTTACTACTCACCAGTCATTATGCTAGATAGGTCACAAGGAATACCTTGTTCAAGATTTACAATATTCACTAGGTCCTTATAAGATCCTTAGGTAATATTATTATATTCATTTTATAAATGAAGAAAATGAGACTTAGAAACAAAAAAATCCTAGGAGACTCAAATTAAATTATTTTCCCATGGCTTGTGAAAGTGGAACCAGGATTCAAATCAGGCTTTTTGTGACCCTGGGTTCCTGTGTTTTTAAGTACTCTACATTTAAGCACAGTTCATGGCACTTTACAAGCAGAATGAAGGTATTTCAGACTCTGTTAATTCCAAGATCAAACTGGTTTCCAAGATAATTGCCCAATTCCTTAGAGCTTTTATCTGTTCCAGGCTCTATTATACATATGATTAATTTTTCCCGTACATTTCACAATAAATATAGGCCAAATCGCTCTGTCCCTGAGAAGCTGATATGAAATATTCTGGGGAAATCTCTCTAGATTCCACATGGACTATGTAAGGTTATTTAGTTTATTTTATTGGTCACACTGTGTTGTGTGGTTTTTAAGTATAAATCTCAGGTCCCTAATTAAACTTAAAAGCTTTTGCACAGCAAAGGAAACCACTGGCAAAATGAAAAGACAACCTACTGAATGAGAGAATGGGCAGAAGGCAAGACATTTTTCCAAAGAAGACATACAGATGGCAAATAGGCACATGAAAAGATGCTCAACATCACTCACCAGAGAAATGCAAATCAAAACCACAATGAGATATCACCTCGCAAACCTGTCACTATCGCTATCACCAAACGGAACACAAGTAACAAATGTTGGCAAGGACTTGGAAAAAAGGAAACACTTGTACACTTGGTGGGAATGTAAATTGGTGCAGCCACTGTGGAAAACAATATGGATGTTTCTCAGAAAACTAAAAACAGAACTACCATATGACTCAAAAATTTCTCTCCTGGATATATAGCCAAGAAAACCAAAAACACTAATTTGAAAAGATATACGGACCCCAATGTTCATAGCAGTATTATTTACAATTGCCAAGGTATGGAAGCAACCTTAATGTCCATCAGCAGATGAATGGATAAAGAAGATGTGGTATGTATATACAATGGAATACTATTCAACCATTAAAAAGAATGAAATTTTGCCATTACTGACATGGATGGAACTGGAGGGTATTGTGCTAAGTGAAATAAGTTGTACATTATATAATATTGTACATCAACTATACCTCATAAAAATAATTAAAATGTAAATAAACAAATAAATGAGAAACACAATTCATAAACTTTAAAATTAGAAATTAATAGGAGTTTGAACTTAACTATTACAGATTGAGTTCAGCAAAAATGAAAGTCTGGTCTGTAGATAGTGAATGAGTAAAATAAAAACCAAGGTAGAGAACAAATGTATGGACACCAAGGGGGGAAAGTGGGGGGCAGGTGCTGGTGGTGGTGGGATGAATTGGGAGACTGGGATTGACATATATACACTAATATGTATAAAATAGATAACTAATAAGAAACTGCTATATAAAAAATAAATAAATTAAAATTAAAAAAGAAAAAACAAGAATTACTTTCTTACTCAGGTTCACATTCACATTAAAATTTTCTAGAGCTTTGATATTAAAATTAATGTCTTTCCATTTAAATAATTAAAATAATGTGAAACTGCAATGTTGCTATAAAAAATTACTAATATTAGCAGAGTTGATGTGAATGTAATTGATATAGTAATTTGGAAAGTACGTGGCAGTACTTAGTGAAACTAAGAATGTGTATTTCCTAGAACCCTAAAATTCCACTCCTGGGTATTTACACTTCAAAGAAACTCTCACATGGGAGCACAAAGAAACATAAAGAACATTTATCATCAATATTGGAAGCCAACCTCATAGTCATTTTAGGGAAAATGATTAATAAAATGTGGTAGATACCTAAGATGGAATGTTGTACAGAAGTAAGGAAAAAATTAACAAGATTTACTTATAGCAACATGGATGAGTCCTCAAAACATATTACATTCAAGAAAGTAAGAAACAGAATGAGGTACATCAGAAGTAAAAACAAAATTTTAAATTAACACATGTAAATCAATGCCATATCTTATTTACACATATGTATGCAAATTAGCATATCAAACTTATAGATAAATACACTGAAGGGTAAAAACTCATGTTATGATCGAAACAGATTTTGGAAAGGAAGAAGAAGAGAAAATGGTATAAAGAAGTAGAAATGCATTAAGTAGCTAACCAGGGGCTTTAAACAGAATGAAAATAATAGCATATAATGAACTGAGACAAATAAAACAATTCTATACAACATATTAACAAATATCAGGGTAGGATATGGAGAAGAATGAAGAGACATTCAATATGTACAAGTCCTCAAAATTATGACACTCTATTTTCATTCCCAGGATGATCATCAAGTAAATATTCAATAAACAAGTTTAAAAAATAAATCACAGGTCCCAAACCAAAGAAGATTGTCCCAGACTAAACTGAGCATCTTATGGGGTAGGCTTAGATAGCTGAACCTAGGACATGGTCTCTACTTTGCAATTAAACTCTGAGGCCTATAATTGTACCTAAATTAATTTATGCCTTGATATAATTTTATCCTTTGATATAGTTTTATGCCTTTTTTGCTTTTCTAGGATGTCTTTCTGAGATGCATACAATTTTACCAAATACTCTCACCTAGGATGATTTTTTTTTTAAGCTAGTGGATTAAAAGACCATTATACTTTCTGAACAAGCATATGGACAGTAAGGCAAGCAGATATTAAAGGGTGAAGGAGTCTTCTGGCCCTTCCTCAATTTATTTATTTATTTATTTACTGCCTCAACACCTTCACTAGAAGTGTAAGAAATTTACATGAATTTCAGAAAAAGTATAACAAGTGCTAATATGAAACTTACTCCAACTTTGTGAAGTTCGCACTTGTTAAACACAAAACATTAAAATAAATAATATTCCAATTATGAAAATAAAAACTCTAATTACTTAATAACTTACCAGTGAAAACTTGGTAATATTTTTAAAATTATTGCCATTGAACATATTACCTTACCCTTCTTTTGGTTTTGAGAGGAAAAATGAAATAGTGAAAATATATAGAGAATAATTTAATTTCATTTATATCTCTTCAGTTTGGTAAACTTGCAATTTAGACAATATTAACTTACTTGAAGAAATATGACCTACAAAGTTATCTGGTTTTAACTGACATGTTTACAATGTCGAGCAATCAAATATTCTGAAATTACTTCCTTGAAAGGAAAACTTGGTCATCACTGTGCGAACATTGTGGTCTCTAGGGTAAAGACAGAAAGGAACTTTCCATACAAAGATTACTAGCAGTAATGCTAAGTTAAATCCAATTATTATACCAAACAAGCAAATGGTAAATATTTCCATATAGTTTCTCATTCTTTATGCTTATACTTTTTAAAAAAATGGAAGATTAATTGGCTCTGATAAGTTTTATTTTTCAAAATTCTACATAATAACTGTTTCTCTCACCTTTTTAGATAAAATAAGTCAAAGCTGAGAGTTGCCTAACAGCCAAATAAATTAGATATTGGCTGTTGGTTTCAAACCAATCTAGCATGCTTGGAATAAATCCCACCTTGCCATGAGGTATGATTCTTTTTTTTTTTTTCTTTTTTTATATCTTTATTGGAGTATAATTGCTTTACAATGATGTGTTAGTTTCTGCTTTATAACAAAGTGAATCAGTTATACATATACATATGTTCCCATATCTCTTCCCTCTTGCATCTCCCTCCCTCCCACCCTCCCTATCCCACCCCTCTAGGTGGTCACAAAGCACCAAGCTGATCTCCCTGTGCTATGCGACTGCTTCCCACTAGCTATCTATTTTACGTTTGGTAGTGTATATATGTCCATGCCACTCTCTCGCTTTGTCATAGCTTACCCTTCCCCCTCCCCATATCCTCAAGTCCATTCTCTAGTAGGTCTGTGTCTTTATTCCTGTCTTACCCCTAGGTTCTTGATGACATTTTTTTTCTTAAATTCCATATATATGTGTTAGCATACGGTATTTGTTTTTCTCCTTTTGACTTACTTCACTCTGTATGACAGACTCTAGGTCCAACCACCTCATTACAAATAGCTCAATTTTGTTTCTTTTTATGGCTGAGTAATATTTCATTGTACATATGTGCCACATCTTCTTTATCCATTCATCTGATGATGGACACTTAGGTTGCTTCCATCTCTGGGCTATTGTAAATAGAGCCGCAATGAACATTCTCTTTATATATTGATGAACTAGATTTGCTTGTATTTTCTTGAGGATTTTCGCATCTATGTTCTTGAGAGGCATTGGTTTTAATCTTCTCTTCTTGCAGTCTTTGTCCAGTTTTTGTGTTAAAGTAGTGCTGGTCTCATAGAATGAGTTAGAAAGTACTCCTTCTTCTATCTTCTGGAAGAGAGTATAGAGTATTGGTTTAATTTCTTCCTTAAATGCATGGGACAATTCACCAGTGAACCCATCTGGCCTGGTGCTTTCTGCTTTGGAAGGTTAATTATTATTATTATTTTTTTTTATTTTTTTATTTTTTGCGGTACACGGGCTTCTCACTGTTGTGGCCTCTCCCGTTGCGGAGCACAGGTTCCGGACGCGCAGGTTCAGCGACCATTGGCTCACGGACCCAGCAGCTCTGCGGCATGTGGGATCTTCCCGGGCCGGGGCATGAGCCCGCGTCCCCTGCATCGGCAGGCGGACTCTCAACTACTGCGCCACCAGGAAAGTGCTGCCCGATTTTATTTTTCTTCATGCTTTTACTCATGCTATCGCTTCTCCCAGAGTTCTTGTGTCTGCCCTACTCCTGCTCTTCTGCTCCCATCAAAATCGTCCTTTTTTGGCTTGCTGCCACTTCTCTGACGAAGCTGAACCTGTGTCCCCTGCATTGGCAGGCGGACTCTCAACCACTGCGCCACCAGGGAAGCCTGGAAGGTTAATTATTGATTCAATTTTAAAAGTAGATAAAGCGCTACTAAGATTGTCAATTTCTGCTTGTAAATTGTGACAGTTTGTGTCTTTCAAGGAATTGGTCCATTTCATTTAGGTTTAAAATTTTGTGGACATGACTTGTTCATAGTTTCCCAGTATCCTTCTATAAATATCCATGGGATCTACAGTGATGTTCTCTTTTTCATTTCTGATCTTAGTAATTTGTGCCATCTTTCTCTTTTTCTTAGTTACCTGACTAGAGGCTTATTGATCTTTTCAAAGAACAAGCTTTTGGTTTTGTTTATTTTCTCTATTGATTTCTTATTTTCAATTTTATTTATTTATGTTCTTTTTATTATTTCATTTTTATGCTTACTTTAGATTTAGTTTGCTCTTCTTTTTTTAATTTTCTAGGTGGATACTTAGATTACTGATTTTAGATATCACTTCTAATTATGCAGCCATTCCTATATATTTCCCTCTAGGTAATGTTTTTGCAGCATCCATCAAATTTTGATGTTTTGTTTTCATTTTCATGTAGTTCAAATATTTTAAACTTCTCTTTATTAAGATTTATTCTTTGATCCATGTGTTATTTTTAAGTGTGTTGTTTAATAACCACATATTTTGGGATTCTCCACATACTTTTTCCCTTAAATACTAGTTTAATTCCATTGTGGTCTGAGAGTGTAAACTGTACAATTTCTATTCTTCTACATTTGTAAAGGTGTATTTTATGGCCCAGGATGTGTTCTATCTTGGTGAACATACTGTGTGAGCTTGAGAAAAATGTTTATTTTGATGTTGTTGGATGAATTAGTCTATAAATGTCAATTAGATCCAGTTGATTGTTGTTGCTTTGAGTTCAACTTATGTCCTTACTGATTTTCTGCCTATAAGATCTGTCCATTGCTGATAGAGTACTGTTGATATCTACAGCTGTAATAGGGGATTTATCTATTTTTCCCCTCAGTTCAGTTTTATCAATTTTTTTTTAAAGACACATATTTTATTAGGTGCATACACATTAAGAATTGTTATACATTTTTAGAGAATTGATCCCTTTATCATTATGTAACATTCCTCTTTATTTCTGATGAGTTTTCTTGTTCTGAATTCTGCTCTGTCTAAAATTAATATAGCTACTCCAGCTTTCTTTGATTTTGTTAATATTTCTCTTTCTCCATTGTTTTGCTTTTAATATATAAGCATCTTCATATTTAAAGTGGGTTTCTTGTAGACAATATTAATTGAGTATTGTTTTTTCATCCATTCTAACAATCTCTTTCATTGGTGCATATAGACCATTGACATTTAAAATGATTACTGATAATATTTACCTTTAAAAACCAATGTATAAGACACTTTTTAAAACCAATATCATTAATATAGAGAGATAAAAGTGTAAAATAAATTACACATATATTTTTAGCTAAAAAATAAAATATTATCTACTAGAAACACTACATCTTGATAAATTTCTTACTGAAATTCCAATCTGTCTGGAGCACTTTGATGTGAAATATCTGCATCTTGAAAAATGTGGCAAGCATTAGTAGACTCATTTGTGAAAAATTTTTCTCTCACGTCCAGAATCAACAGCATTTGTAAAGCAAAATAGCCAGTATACTTTTATGAGATTAAAATGAAATTGTGGCCTTTTATACAAAGATGGGGATGGAAGACAGAGAATATAAGCATCTGCTATTCCCAAATTTAAATCCACTAATAAAGCTTCAAAGGACAACAAGCCTGTGGTGAATGGCGACCCTCATAGGCACAAAAAGATTACCTCAGGAAATGCCACTGAGACACTTTGACTTGGATAGACCTGGAATCTCAAAAAATATCCAGTTGAGGTATAACTTACCACTAGTCACCATCCAAATCTCCTCGGTTTTGGTTTTAGCTATGAAAATACATAGTACCTGGGGTTTGTAATGAGCATCGAGGCCAACAAGTAGCAGATGGATCAGGTTGAAGAAGCTCAGTGACTATTGCTAGGCTATACTCTGCTAAGTCCTGACAGAGAGAAGCCATTATCTGTCATTAACTCGTTCCAGGAGCATGGAGCTAGGCTCACCCAAACCACTGCCAAACCAACCAACAAACAACAAAACAATAACCCAAATTCTGGCTTCTTATTTCTCCAGTGATGACATTCTTAAAATGTTGGCCTCATTACAAAACCAGAAATAAAACAAATTATACAACAACATAAGGAAACAATCATACTGATACATTTATTTATTCCTGTATAAATTCATAAAAATAATTTTATATATTGACACATCCATATTTAATGTATATATAAGATTATATTTAGGGGAAGTCTAGTAAGAAAGCTGTGTAGGAGTATCCTGAGCATACCTCCTCCAATGGACACAACAAACCTAAAATTACATATGGAACAAATTCCTCTGATAAAAACTGAAAGCTGGATGAACAGAGCCTCTACAACTAAGGATAAAATGGTGCCACTGAGACAGCAGGAGAGGCAGAGATGCAGTCTTGCCAAAGAAAGAAACCCAGCCCAGGCACAGTGATCCACAAGTGGGAAGGAATTCAAAGATACAAAACATTTCCTAGAGGAGTAAGGGGTTTGTTCTCCCAATCAAGCACCTCAACCCTTAGATCCGATAAAGGAGTGGCCAGCCCCAAAATCTATGGCTTTGAAAACCAACAGGCATTACAACCAGAAAAATCATAGAACTGTACAGAATGGAAAACCTGTTTTTAAAGGGCTTTTGTACTGACTTACTGATCCCAGAACTCAATGCAAAAACACCAGATTGAAAAGCACTTATTCTATATGAGGAGGAGACTCACTTACTAACATTAAAACATATGCTGGAGACACATGTTTGAACTCTTTCCAGGGACAAAGACACTGGAAAAATCAATCTTTGCAATCTCATTCTACATTGTTAATACCAGCACTGGTGAGTGCCATCTTGGAACTCTTTCTCTAAACTGATAGAGCTAGAGGGAATGCCCTGCTGAAAGCCCCCCAAGCAATTGCACATTAGCTGTGGGCTATAGCCAGGCCAGCTGAATGTTTGGAGGCATTCTCCAAACAACTGAAAGCGAGCACAAATCTGTTTGAATGCTCATTTAGAGATGAATGCCTTATAAATTAAAATTACATATATTGGAAACCTAGCCAGTACTTCCAATTCTGAGCTCCAAGGTGAAAATCACTAGGCTAGTTGGTCTAAAATTCAGGCATTGATTTGCAAGACAGCCACTTTGCACATGACCATTTTGTGGGAGTCCTCCTTGAATATTAGCAACTGGTTTATATACTTAATGATGGTAACTGTCTCTCACGAGCAATGCTGATGGGCTAGAGAATTTGTGCATGGTATTACATCTTTGTGGTACTACTTTTAATGTTTTAAATTATTCTTTGTATTTCAGTTTATGTTTTGAATTTCATAAAGTAACACATATTTCTGAATCAGCACATTAAATGTATTTTCATTTTAATATCTTTTTTACGAGGTGGCAAGTAAATATAAAGCCTCAAAACAGAGGAAAAAAGTCACATTTAAAGAGGTTTATAAGCCAAAATATCCTTGGGGTTGATACTTTTCAACATATGAAGATATGCATAAGATGTGACAAAACGTCTTAACTAATAGAAACCACATTATTCTTTGTCTTAAAATAACCTGTGAAATATTATAAAGAGAAATTTGCAGTAAGACATATTAACTATAGAGTATGTTCTACAGGAAGATCAAAGAGCTGTGAAAGCATACTGACAGATACATTTCCTTTATCTAAAAAAATGTGTTTAGCTCAAGTGCTAATAAAACTCATATTCCTGGGATTCAGTATTCCATAAAAATATAAATGTAAATGAGAAATATCCATAGATATTTAAACATTGGAATCATTCAAATTTTACATAAATGTTTATTACAAATTTAGTATACAGATGATAAAATAAGTAACATCTATTTTGTTTATATTAATGTTTATAAACACTTGTGAAAGCAAATATTAATTTAAGGTATTGGTGCTTGTACCCTTTCATGAACCTATTAAACCACTTCTTGTAAGTGGAAATGGAAAAAGATTGTCTTAAATATGACCATTGAATTGAGACATTTGGAATTCAAACCGTTATCCTCTTAAAATATCATTCAACATGTGTCCTTTACAAAACTGTATGTTTTTAATCTCAAAAAAGAATGGTCCTTAGAATTAGGTTTTATGTTACTTGCTATGAAACGTTTAAACTATATTTGTAGCCTCTTTATTTTCTTCTCTATTTAATATATTTCACATCTTAAATACTTTTTTAAAAACCTACATTGTTGACAACCATATTGTCTTAACTCTAAAACTTCACTGAAAGGTCTTTACAGTGTAACTGTCTTTCTCCATCATCTGCTGTATACTTAATCCCAATAAATAGATTGCTTTGCCTATTGATCTAATAAATTTGCTTGTGAAAGTGACCAATGAACTATCATTTTTTCTTGGTAATTCTACATCATGTGAGGTCCTGACTTCATCTATTAAAATATGTCCCTGTGTAATTTCAGGTAGTACTATCAAAGCTGTTCAACAGAGTGAGTTAGAGATATTTCTAGAGCCCCAATTCAACGACACTTAATACAAAATATCTACATTTACTTTAGTTTAAACTCATACAGTCTCTTTTAAAATATTTATAAAATGGAAATAAAAATATTTCTCACATGGGGTTTTTGTCATGACTACATAATTAATTGTATAAAAAGTCCCTGGAGGGCTTCCCTGGTGGTGCAGTGGGTGACAGTCCGCCTGCCGATGCAGGGGACACGGGTTTGTGCCCTGGCCCGGGAAGATCCCACGTGCCGTGGAGCAGCTAGGCCCATGAGCCATGGCCGCTGAGCCTGCGCGTCCGGAGCCTGTGCTCCACAAGGGGAGAGGCCACAACAGTGAGAGGCCCGTGTACCGCGAAGGAAAAAAAAGTCCCTGGGGCAGGGATTGACACAGAGTAAATATTTTCTACATTATCCTCTCTGTTGTTTTCCCTGTTATTACTGTACTAACTCTTTGTATCCTAGGATATCTTCTTTCTTTCCTAATATTCCTATTTTAAGGACATCTGACAAGTTTTATTCCTAGGCTTCCTTTCTTTTTCCCATGTGTTTTCCTTCTCTCAAGGTCAAACCTGAACAGCTGTAATACCAAGTACAGTATACCCTTGAACAACTCATGGGTTGCAGGCATTGACCCTTCAGTGCAGTCATGTATAACTTACATTTGGCCTTCCGTAACTTAGTTCCACAGACACAAATTTAAACAACCATGGATTAAACCAGCATGAATTATGTGGTACTGGAGTATTTATTACTGAAAAAATTCACATAGAAGTGGACCCATGCAGTTCAAACCCATGTTGTTCAAGAGTCAACTTTATATACTTCTATCTTTGGTTTGTTATCAATAATCCAGGTTTAAATATTTTATTTTCTTCAAAGTATTTCTGCTTTAGAAGAATTAAATTTTCTTCAAAGAGATTTTCTAGCTTAGATTTACACTGTCCCAAACCCTTTGGAAATGTCAACCTAGTGTAACAGAATTCGGGAATTTCTTGCCTAATTGTGAAGTCAACTGTTCTAAAAAATGCTTATTGTTCAACAGGAAGATGGAAATAACTGGTTAAATCTGGTACTGTGATCATCTGCTGAAGTGTGAAAAAGATTTTGCAGAACTTCAATCCTCTGAAAAGAGTCAATTAGTACCTAAACTATAATCACATAACTAAAATATGGCTGTACATTTCTAGATTTAGATTAGATTAAATTAAGCTAAACCTACTTTAAAGAATTACACAGCATGCCTAATCACTGATCTCATTTCGAATTTTACCATATTAGACTGAAAACAAGATCACACCATTTAAAGCAAAATAAATAATAATGTGTGAAAACAGTGGCTATCAATAAAACTAAACATTTATTTTGATTGATTAATTTTAATGGGCATGTGACACTCAACAAAATAGAGCTCAAAGAGTTAACACTATATAAAATTCATAGCTCTCATTCAGTGAAATGAGGCAAATCTTAAATAGAAGGAAGCATTGTTAACTAAATAAAGAGAATATTTGTAAAACCTACAGCTAACATCTTGAGGAGAGACTGAGTATGTTGCCTTTCATACTGACACCAAGGAAAGGAAGCCTTATCATTACTTATATTCAAACTTGTACTGGGGAATCTAGGAAGTTCGAATAGGCAAAAACACATAAATGAAAGTAATAAAGATGGGAAAAGAAGAACCAAAACTCTAATTATTTAGCAACAGCATCATTGTATATGTAGACAACACTGTAGAATCAACAGCAATCTAAAATAAATCAATTTATCAGAATCAAGACATACAAGAAAAACATACAAGATTGAGCCATAAAAAGAAAAAAATACATGATCGATACATTAGTCACAAACAATTGAAATATAAAATTAAACTATTATTTAAAAATAGCTTCAAAAAATTAAATAGTTGGCAATTAATTTTTCAAAATTTAAACTCTTTGTCTTGAAATCTGTAAAATATTGTTGACAAAAATCTACAGAAGCCTAACTATATGAAGAGATATACTATACTCATGGATTGGAGGATTCAACATTATTATGATATCTATTCTTCAATATTGTTTTATAGATTCAATGCACTCATAATTAAATTCTAACAGACTTTTTAAAAAAAACTGATACATTCATTTTAAATTTGATAAGGAAAGGCAAAGGACCTAAAATATCTTTAACATTATATAAGTAAAAATAAAATTAGAGGGTTTAAATCACTTAATTTCAAGCCTTGGTACAAAGTTTCATTAAGACGGTGTAGTATCACAAAAAATATAAAGTTTTGAACTTGTACACAGTGTCCCAAAATAGATCCATACAAAAACATTGAATTGCTTTCCAATGAAGCCACTAAGTAATGAATCCCTTATATAATTTATTAAATGTAAGAAGCTCAACTAAAAGAGTCCATGTATTTATATGAAGCCCAAGAACAATCAAAACTATTTAATGTGACAAAAATTAGAAAGCAGTTGCTGAGTCAAAGTAAAATAACCTAGAAAGGGGCATGACAAAATTTTCTTATTTTATGTGGTGGTACAAGGCTATAGAGAAACATTAAAACTCATCAAACTGAACACTTAGGATCTTTGACTTTTGTTTTATGTTAATTATATTTCAGTAAAATGTAATTAGAAAACAGATTCATAAGGATAACAACTGGTCTGAAATGTTCTCTTGTAAATTGCTTGAGATAAAGCTAATGAAGTAGGCAAAGACCTGATAATGATTTTGCTTGCAAATTCTCCTAAGAGATTCGAATTTAATCTTGTAAGTTTGAGAAGAAATTGAAGGATTTTACGTAAAGAAGTGACCTGATGGGTTTAGACTCTTAGAAAGATCACTTGGGCATCTGACATGATAGGAACAAAATGACACTGTACATGAATTAGTATTGTCAGTTGGCTACTGTGATAAGAAAAATGAGGGGCTTCCCTGGTGGCCCAGTGGTTGAGAGTCCGCCTGCCGATGCAGGGAACGCAGGTTCGTGCCCCGGTCCGGGAAGATCCCACATGCAGCGGAACGGCTGGGCCCGTGAGCCATGGCTGCTGAGCCTGCGTGTCTGGAGCCTGTGCTCCGCAGAGGGACAGACCACAACAGAGAGAGGCCCGCGTACCACAAAAAAAAGAAAAAGAAAAAAAAAAAAGAAAAATGAGGACCTGAATTTGAGAAGCACCAGTGGCAATGTAAAATAAAGGTAGATATTTAGAAGTCCAAAAGAATGGAAGTTGCATGTAGTGAGTTAGGTAGCTGTCAAAGCTACTTTTTGGGTCTTTGGCTAAAGAAGAGGTTTCTTCAGTAGGATAGGAAAATTAGAGAAAATGCTTCTCTGGAGGAGATAATTTGTTTAATTTGGGGATGTTGAAATTGGTATGTCTGAGAAACATGTAGGTTAAAAAAAAAGTCTAGCAAATGACAAGTAAGTGAATTTTTACCTTTAGATAAGAGTTTTTGCTTGGGCTATATTTTTTTGGAGTACTAAACATACAGGTGTAAAAGCATACATGTAAAAGCATGGAGTTTTACAGATATTGTCAATCACTTCCAACCACATCTGTTACTGAACAAGTTGCATTGATTACTCTTTGCAGCAAAGGATTACACACACCGTGGGGAACCATGGACCACCTCAGTAAGTGGATGTTAAAAAGACTTATTAAAGGATCTGGACTTGTGTTACGTGAGTATGGGGAAGATTAATGACAGCAGTGCTTTTCTCTCTATGAGATGCTGTTGGGCAGTAAGGGAAAACTATGATTAGGTATCTTAAAAAATCTTATCTATAGGGAAGGGAGATTAGAGCATAACTAAAGTTGTAATTGGTAAAGGAACAGCCAGTCACTCATTTTAGCTATGGTAGAGGTGTACCTGGCATTTTGTGGCATGGAAAATGTTCCAGTTTTATCTGTGTTCAGGCATCACTGTGAACGTTTTTACTTTTGTCTTGATTCATTATGGTCACAGAGTAGCTTTATCTGATCTTGCTGTTCTATGAAATTGTTTCTGCTCAGCAAGAGAATACCAGGACCTAACTGTGAGTGCCAAAAGATAGTAATACCAGGGTCTGAATGACAGTGCCAGCCAAGCTCCTGCATATCAGGCACTGGTTTGTCTTTCTCAATATGTATCTCAACTAGGTAGATGGCGATTGGGATTGAAGGAGTGCCAAACCAGAATTTTCAGGAATACTAGCACTTAATACATTTTTAAGAGAAGGTATAATTGAAGAGATTGGGGAAAATAACCTGAAGTTTTCAGAAAGAAAAGGGTGGAATCACGGGAAACAAACCTTTCAAGAATGGGCCTGGCGGGCTTCCCTGGTGGCGCAGTGGTTGAGAGTCCGCCTGCCGATGCAGGGCACACGGGTTTGTGCCCTGGTCTGGCAAGACCCCACATGCCGCGGAGCGGCTGGGCCCGTGAGCCATGGCCGCTGAGCCTGCACATCCGGAGGCCCACGTACTGCAAAAAAAAAAAAAAAGAAAAAAAGAATGGGGCTGGTATCCAGAGAGCCTATTCACTGTTTAATGGCTAAAAACTTGCTAGGATATTTTGTAAGTATTAGTTATTTTTAAAAATCAGTTTCAGTGGGAAAGAAGGTGTTTGTGTTTGTGAGGAGGGGAAGACTTGAAAACACTGAGGTATACATAACACATTTTAATAATTAGTTACCAATAGTCATGATAGAGTCATAGTGTTATCCATGAAACCATTATTCCTTTAACTTTTTATAATGTTAAATATTTTTTAAACTTTTTAACATGTGAATGTGGCCAGATTAATAACTAAGATATAAGAAGACAAAAACTATACTTTTGTACAAGTGAGATTCTTGCCAATATAGGTTACAGAAAACATTTGTTAAGAACAGATATGATTCAAATAATTTAAAAATTGAATCAAGGTTAAAAAAGTTACTTAAATCTAATAAAGTGGTAAAGCATCCTAGACTAGAGTTACTGTGGTTCATCTGTATTAATTAGGAGATAAAGTCCAAAGCAGTTAAAAAAAAAGGATTACACCTGAAGTCAAAGGACTTAGGCTGTGAAAGGAATCCTAGTTTTCCATACTATATTTAGCTCCACACTGGCAAAGAGATTATAGCCAGGCTCAACCTGTTTCTTGTGATCACAGGGAAATCTTGCTAGATACCTGTAGTTCTACAGTCAATGGTCTGACCAAAAATCTGATTTCTAGTCAATCTAAGTACACTAGAAAACTCAAACCAAACCATTCTGATCTGTAATTCTAACCCTAAATTCACTTGCTATTGTATAACATGTAAGAATTTAACACCCTGAGAAAGTACATAAGTGTAGTAAATCAAATCTATATCTTTAGTATTTTTATAAATTTAGCAACAAGTGAGGATATTTGATATTTAAAATATGTTTAAAATAATCTGACACTAAATAGGTACAGATATCTTTATTCCAAATAATAATACTTGTTAATTTATTTTAGACTAGTGATTTTAAGATAAAAATTTAGCTAACTTTGCAAACAGAATATTCAGGAAAACATAAATAACTGCATTTATAAATTTAATTTGTGGGATTTATTAGGACTATGTAAGTGTTTGACTACAATATGTTTGCTAGAGAGACTGCTTAAAATAAAACACACATATGCACTTTACAACATTTAGGAAACAAATTGATTTTTAAAATACTTAAAAGAGCATTTGTTGTTTGGCAGCTGAATTTCAGAAAAAGAACATTTATAAATGTATTTCATAATATTTAGTGAAACTTAATTAGCTACATAGTCAAAGTTCTCTTAAGTACAAATAAACTTTACAAAACGTATAAATAATGAGATATTTAAAATGAGTTTTCAAAGTTAAAATAATATTAGCATTTGAATTCTTATTTACAAAATGTTATGTTGATTTTTTTTTTTTCCGGTACGCGGGCCTCTCACTGTTGTGGCCTCTCCTGTTGCAGAGCACAGGCTTTGGACATGCAGGCTCAGCAGCCATGGTTCATGGCCCCAGCCGCTCCGTGGCATGTGGGATCTTCCCGGACTGGGGCACGAACCCGTGTCCCCTGCATCGGCAGGTGGACTCCCAACCACTGCGCCACGAGGGAAGCCCTGTTATGTTGATTTTTAACTGAATATTTCACAAGGACAAGTGCCATTCACATCCCTTCAATTAATAAATTGAAGGTGCAAATCAATATAGCCCCTAGCAGAAAAAATCTTTGAACAATGAACAACTGTTCTTTTTAAATTTGAACACATATATTCTTTTCTACCAGCATAATGTATTTGTGGAGTGTGTCTCACTTCTACACTTTTTTTCTTTGAGAGATATTACATGAAACAAATGATCTCTCAGCCTAAATGAGAATAGAATGCAAACAAATCTACTGATGTAAATTAACTCATACATCATCATAAGACGTTTTGCAAAAAACAAGAGTATAGATAGGGTCCCTTCTCTTCCCAATGAAAAACATTGGGAAAAATGATCCCTTAAAATAGCCCTTAACAATTGTAGATTCCCTGACTTAAAATTATTTGTTGTTTGACAGAGCTTGTCAGTGTATGGTTAGAAGAGAGGATATGTGAAAAAAACAAAATATGTGAAAGACTTTTTTAGAGGGCAAACAGGTCATTTGATTAAAGGGATATAATTTATGCAGTGCAAATCACAGCATGACAAAGATACTCGTGTTTAATTAGAAGAATTAAGCTAATTATATTTTTGTATATTTAAATAATCTTAATAATAAGTTTCTTGTATGCCTACATGTATATTAAAATATATTTAAATAAAATGTGCTCAATGACTGTTTTTTCCCAGCTTTACTGAGATATAATTAACATATAACATTAAACAAGTTTAAGTTATACAATGTGATCACACACACACACACACACACACACACACACACACACACACACCCCACATCAAAGTGATTACCACAATAAGATTAGTTAACATATCCATCACCTCACATGGTTACCTTTTTCTCTGTGTGGTGAGAACTTTTAGTATCTACTGTCAGTAACTTTCAAGTATAGAGTACAGTATTGTTAAATTACCATGCTGTACATTAGATCCTCAGAACTCAATCATCTTATAACTGAATGTATATATCATTTGACCAGTAATACCCATTTCCCTCATCCTGCTCCTGGCAACCACTAATCTGATTTCTGTTTCTATAATTTGTTGTTTTTAGACTCCACATATAAGTGAGATCATACAGTATTATTTCTTTCTGCCTAACACTGAATATTAAATCCAAGTATTTATTTTTTCCATTTCCTGCTG